>NW_009600021.1:0-4308 GCF_000690535.1 Cariama cristata
CTCAATCCCACTGTCCATGTCACTGCCAAAGATGTTGAACAGCGTCAATCCTAGTACCAACTGCTGAGGAACGCCACTCGTCACTGGTCTCCACTTGGACATCGAGCCGTTGACCACAACTCTCTGAGTGCGACCATCCAGCCAATTCCTTATCCACTGAGGGGTCTGTCCATCAAATCCCTGTCTCTCCAATTTAGAGACAAGGATGTCATGAGGGACAGTGCCAAATGCTTTGCCCAAGTCCAGGTAGATGATGTCGGTTGCTCTTCCCTTATCCACCAACGCTGTAACCCTGTCATAGAAGGCCACCAAATTTGTCAGGCATGATTTGCCCTTAGTGAAGCCAAGCTGGCTGTCACCAATCACCTCCTTATTTTCCATGTGCCTTAGCATAGTTTCCAGGAGGATCTGCTCCATGATCTTGCTGGGCACAGGGGTGAGACTGACTGGCTTGTAGTTTCCCAGGTTTTTCTTTCTCCCCTTTTTAAAAATGGGGGTTATCTTTCTCCTTTTTTGGGAACTTCCCCAAACTACCATGACTTCTCAAATATGATGGACAGTGCCAGGTTTTTCTTTCTCCCCTTTTTAAAAATGGGGGTTATCTTTCTCCTTTTTTGGGAACTTCCCCAAACTACCATGACTTCTCAAATATGATGGACAGTGTCTGAGCCACTTCATCCACCAGTTCCCTCAGGACCCATGGATGCATCTCATCAGGTCCCATGGACTTGTGCACCTTCAGGTTCCCTAGATGGTCTTGAACCTGATCTTCTCCTACAGTGGGCTGTTCTTCATTCTCCCATATACTTGGTACTTCATTCTCTCATACTTCTAGCTCATCAGTTATAACTTCTTTCTCACGTTATCTGTCAGATTTGGGTGCATGGTTTTCATTACATTCACTCCTGTTTTTATTCTTCCCTTAAACAATTGAGTGGGGCAAGAGCTGTGTGATACGTAGAGCTTGTGTGGTGGGGCTATTTTTAAAATCTACTATTTTCAAAAGTGCTTTATTTTGATTTAGCTTTTCCGAGTGGAATTATAGCCTTTTGTGTTACCTTGCGGTTAGCTGCATTTCATGCAGGAAGGTATTCCATGATTTAGGAGATTGGTGTGTAAAATGGAAACATTCTCTCCTGTTCCTGACTGTGTGGTGGCAAGAACAGCAAGCTCATGATCAGTTTTCTTGGTTATTGGAGTAATTCTTTTGTAGTTTGATAATATCACATATTCATCCACTGAAGAAAAAAGTTGATTTTTTTTTAAAAAATGGGGTTTTAAAGTCAAGTACTTCAGTCAGGGAATTCTGAAATTTTCTCCTCACTGAGTGGCGATTTTTCCATCATTATTTTTCTGCTTAGCATAGAAGCTTTGTAATAACCCAACACCACGCTTTGAAAGAGTGGCTTTTTCAGTGCCCTCTCTGTCCTCTTTAGTGTACAGGGCAGGCAATAATTGCCTGAGAACCAATTACTTAATATTTTGTTTGATGAATTCAGTGCCTTGCTCTCTGCTTGTTCACTGTTATGGGGAGAGCGTACTGTTATGAAGGGAGTGTCCCCAGCAGGTTTTGGAGGATGAAAATCGTACCAGTGTGGTTCTGCAAAATTGTTATGAAGTGAAACTCTATTTATTTCTGAATAATAAAAGGAAAAAGGAAAGAATCATCTTAATTAGCATTTTTAACGTTTGAAGTCTAGACCTTACTGCTTTAAAACATTTTTCTCTTCGTCCTCTCTACAGCCCACTAGCTTTTCTGTTACTTTTATTCAAATAAAACGGAGTCCTGTTTTTGGGAGACAAGAGTGGATTCATCACACAGGTCTCTACAACTGAGCTAAGAGAATGCTGAACTCTTAAACCAACATCTTCTATATGGGCCTTGCAAAAATAAGAGTAAGATGTGCTTTGTGAGTTGTGAGGTCTTTTGCATTTTCTGAGGGCATAGCGATGGAGTGACACATTTAAATACCAGCTATTTAAGGTAGTAACTTAGGGGGCATATGTCCTTCTACTTTTTTTTTTTTCTTCCTAATTTCTCTAAATCACTTAGTCCCCCATGACTTCTTTTCCCAATACGTCAGCTCTTCATTAGAATGTTTTCCCTTCTCAAGGCAGTGCTTACAACTTTTTTTTACTTGCAGATCCTTCTCATACCAAGGGGGTATTAGACATGTGCTTTCCTCCGTTCTTCTGTCTGGCTGCACTGTTTTGGAGCAGCTGCATGGCTTCTCAAACTTACTCATATGCTCTGGGATGAGGTATCTTGATTGGATCTAGAAATATTGGAACCAAATGTGTTTGGTGAAGGTGGAATTCTTTTCTTAGCTGTTTAATGAACGTTTACACAAAATGCATGAACACTTTTTTTCCTCTATCCAAGTAAATAACTGGCCAAATCTGGAAGAATTCCTATGAAGACTGCAGTGTACAGTTATGATGTTACCTTTGGGTTACATTTTTTTAAACTTAAAGCTCTTCTTTTAAAGTATATTCAAACACTTCCAAAGCTGCCATATGCAAAACAAACACTGAGAAGAAGGATTTTCTTACTCTGTCTGAGAAAAAATTGTTTTGAGATATTTTTTGAGGAATATGTATTTTTGAAAAAAATTGTCATTTTCCAGATTTCTGCCTCAGCCTTAATTATTTTGAAAAGCAAATCTTCAACTTGAATGATTAAAATGTGGCAGGGGTGTAAATCATTGGCAGTCGGGTTTTAAAGGGGGTGCATTTGGCAACTGCAAGAAGAGCGCTAGCCACTTAGAGGAGGACAATCAAGAGAGAAGGTCATATTAATTGCTCTTGTGTTAGTGTGTTCTTGCATTGATGTTTTTCTCAAATAAAAGGTGCTTAAAATTGTTTACTTCTCCCTATTCTTTTTTGGCTTTAGGTTATTCAACTTCTGAAAGCTGGGAAAGCAAAAGAAGTTTCTTACAATGCACTGGCTTCGCATATTATTTCAGAAGATGGGGACAATCCAGAAGTTGGAGAATCTCGTGAAGTTTTTGATCTCCCTGTGGTAAAGGTGAATGACTAATCCATGACATTGTCAAAGTACTGACATGAGTACTTCATTATTATAACAGAAAATATTCATGTTTGGATGATGACCAAATGAAACATATCTTTAAAAATCTTTTATTCTTGTTACACAAACTTTTATCCTGACTGATAGACTTCTATTACAATTGTGTTATCTCCTTTCTGTTGTTGCTCTATATCTGTCAGTGGTTTGGTTCTTTTTTTGGTTTCTGTTTTGTTTTTTTCCAGATTCTTCCTTCAGTCATCTGTGAGATGGTGTCCTATTAGCTGTGCTTTAGAAATGTTTCTGATGGGAAGGTTCTTACAAGCTTCTGGCACTGGAAAACCTCAGTTTAGAATAAGTAGTAGACTGGTGAGGGTTTTTTTAAACACATGTAATTGGCAAGGTACAAAATGATTTTGTTGATTCTGCATATGTGTACTATGCTAATTTTAAACAATAGGAACTTGTAGAAAAATAGACTTTTTTTTCTCTTGATTTTAAAGTTGTTTTTTTTTTTTCCCATTACTGATACTGGAATTACTGGTATTTTGTTACTGTCTTGCAATACTGGATTATTTTCCAGTGAAAGATTCTGGGCTTCATGTTTGGAAATGTGAACTTGTCACTCTGCAAGTCATGAGAGTGATTAGAATAAAAAACACTAGTATTTCATGACTTTGGTTTATTTTTTCCATATAGTTGCTGGTGGCAATAGAGAACTTCGATAGCTTATGTCATGAGAGTTCACCTGACAGTGTAGAAGTATGAATTAATTCCAAAAAAATAAAAGGTGCTTAGCTAAAGTTGTTATGGTTATAGTGGGTGTGCTGATCAATTTTTAGTTCCTTTTTCTGAAGTGTTCTGTGGCATAATTTTAATGTTGTAAACAAGAAGTCTGCTGTCATTCTCTTGTGAAGGAGGGACATCAGCATTGTAACAGTGCTTTCTGCTTTCTAATGCTATTTACTTAAATAATTTAATTTTCTTTACACCTGCTTCTAGGTAAACTTCTTCATTTGCCAAATGAAAAAAAGTCTTTCAGTAATGTCACTTAGTTTGACCTGAAAACATCACAGCATGATCTGTAATCAAGAAGATTAGATTAAGTATTAAGGGAATGGAAGTTGGAGGCAAAAGTAGCTTGTTACAGAGAATAAGGAAGAGAAAAACGTGAGGGAGGAAAATCTACTTGCTTTTTTTTTTTTCCCCCCAGAAGACTGAGGTGTTACGCATTAAATGTTTTTAGTTCTTTTTTTGTATGCCTTCTTCTAAGGGAAAGA
>NW_009600021.1:4400-15092 GCF_000690535.1 Cariama cristata
CCCCCTGCTTCCTTATATGCTGTATTGGGACCACTGTCCTACATCTCCTCCATTTTCCACCACCTCCCTCTCTCCCTTTGAGCCCTTCTGTCCAAGAATAATGTTGGTTAGGGGCTGTCACCTGTGTGCTCAGCAGCCAGCATTGGTATGTGTTTAGAAACTTCTTTCTGTGTAAGGTTTTGGTTCCTGACTCCTTGGTGATGAGTGTAAGGTGTTTTTTTTGTGTGGGTTTGTTTTCTTTTTTTTTTCAGAGCAGAGAGAACTGAAAAAAGGGAGAGGATGAATAAATACTGTAAATGGTTTTCCTGACACAATAGAAGGACAAGAGAAAGTGGTCTTGCTCCCATATTGCTGCAGAACTTTTGAGAAGTCATTATAGTCACTCTTACAAATAAATCACAACAGTCTTTTTTGTAAAGGCCTAAGTGCAACATCTGTGAAACACTTAGACTTTCAAAGCTGGGAGATAGATATTGAAACTAGCTGTAGTATGAACTTGGAAGGTAATTCATATTTCATACATGCACACCAAGGTTTTTAATGTCTCGTGGTTTTTATTTTTCAGCCTTCCTGGGTCATCTTGTCTGTTCGCTGTGGAGCTCTTCTGCCGTATCCTTTAAGTACCAATTTGAATCAGTTCTATAGGAAACATGTTAAAATAGATACCACTGAGGGATTAAAGACTGTTTCAAGTATGTACAGCTTAAATTTTTAAAATGATAGAATGTGTTTTGCCTGCCAAGATGGCAGCGTGTTTCTTTGTCTTACTTCAGTTTTCCTGTCCCTCTGGCTATTTTGGATGCTTAATAGGCAGTTGCAAGAAAACTGTCATCAAATGGACTCAAAACATTTTAGATGGAAGTTGATAATGAACTGTGAGGATCGAGGAAAAATGCTGGAGTGCAGTAAGGGGGCACGTGATGGTTCAGAGTAGAATGGCCTATTCTGCCTTTTCTAAAGGCAGAATTAAGTAAGGGATAAATACACAGTAACGCATATCAACACTATTATAAATAACACTTTATAAACAGATAATGTTAGTATTCCCATTTTTGTCCTTGCCTTTGGTAGATCCTTGTTATTCATGTTTGGCTAGATCTATTTTTCTTAAATTGTTTGGAGCCTGTATTCTTGCATATGGATGACATATTCCTTCGTCTTCTTGTCAGTTATTACTGTTCCATCTTCATGTTCTCCTCAGTTTTTTCTTTGAATCATAGGAATGGTGGCAATGACTGTTACGTGAGAAAAGTTCATGCATCTCTTTGTCAGACCATTGATGAGAAAGATTCTGTATATGGAAAAGCTGAAGCAAAGCAATATATTTCAGTACAAATATGAGCAGATAATTGCAACAAACAATGCCAGGATGAGGGAGATATGCTGTCAGGCATGGGATCTCATTTTCTAATGAGGTTAGCAGGTGGTTGTGTCTATAATGGAAAACAGGGGGTGGTAGATGTAAGAATCCAGGTGTTTGTATTAGGATTTCGGGTCTTAATGTGCTTCAGTGATTCAGAATTCATGTTTTATACCCAGTATTTCAAGGTATGTGCCTTTGCATCTCGCTATGTCTCTGTTATTTTGGAAATAGCCTTTATATTCTCTACTTCCCCAAGAGAAATTCAGCTCACGGAGTGAATTGTAGGAAGAGGAAGCATTGAATTCATGCAATTTCATCATCAGAGAAAATGATACAGTGAGGTCTTTGCAGCTGTTTTGATCATGATAATCAACATGTCAGATAAGATTCAGCAGTTAGTGTGGAACACTTGCCATAGTCATGGATAGTCTGCCTGAAGCAGAAGAAAGCTTTCCATGCAGGACTTGGCTTCCAAGTGGAAAAAAGGCACCAAACATTACATGGCAAAACCCAAATTAGCAGAGCTGCTGCTGTATTAAAAATAATTTGGTTATTATGATGTGATCTAGGGTGGTGATTTTTGTCTTTTGCATCTGCAAATAAGAAATGTGTTTATCATCCTTTCATCATCAGGATGGGAGTGTACAGTTGCTTATGTCACATATCTGTAAGCCTTCTCCCTGTTCCTGAGGACTGGTTGAAAAATAATAAAATAGCTTGGAATTAGTTACATTTTCAGGCTTAAGTAATGTAGCATTGCGTTATTAGTGGTGTTCTTTCCCGTGGAGAAGTTGCCATATTAGAAAATTGGTCTTCCATCTGAAACCAGGGGGTTTTAAAAGGGTGCTCTAAAAGCTGATGTTATTACATACCCAGAAGAGAAATCAACAGACAAAACTACTGAGTGATGCTGTCCATAACTAAATTGTAGCAATAAATGTGTGAATGTAGCCCTCAATGGCTATTGCTCAGGACGTCTTTATTGTGGGTATATAGGAGTGGCCAAATGAGAAGACCAGGTCTCAGTAATATAATATTCTTGAGTTGCATGGAAGAAGGAAGTTGTGTACACCTGTCAGCAATAAATGTGTCCTTGGACCTTTGACCTCATTCTTTCTGGCACTTCATGTCCTTAGAACCTGGTGTTTTTTAGATTTTTATTCTGAGCCTTATAGTGGTCACTAAAATGGGTTGTTAAGTCTTGACTTTGTTCTGTTTCAGTCTCTTTACGACTTCTAGTGCGGTGGCATCTGGCCTTTCATTGGGGTTTTAGGTACTTGCCCTGGTTTGGCTAAAACAGGGTGATTTTTCCTTTCAGTAGATTTTTGCTTCAGTTAAGTTTCTTCTAAGTAACTGCACTTTCTGAAGTTAGCTACATCTTTTTCAGACAGTGTCTGCTTTCAGAATTGATAATGCTTGATGTTTATAGTTGTTGCCAAAGTAATGGTAGGATTGGTATGCAGAAAGGCCCATGTTTATACTTCTCCCTGTGGGAACCAAGGTCACTGCTGGCTCTCTTGTGTTCCACAAGTGAAAAGGCATAAAAGGATTACGCCTGCGGGAAAGTGCGGACGGGACAGGTGACAAAAACTGACCAACGAGGTATTCCATCCCATCCACGTCATAGTCAGTATAAAGCTAAGGGATCACGAGGGCCAGCCCTTCTTCTTTCATGGCTGTCGTCCCTGTGGGACCCTGCTCGTTCTCCCGCCTCCAATCCTTATCCATGCATTCCTGAATCTGGTTCTAGTCTGCTGTGGAGTACGATCCGGGACATGTGGATACCCACCCTGCTGCAGCAGCGTTGCCAGCCGCCGTGGCCTGCAGTTCCCTGACTGTCATTGGGAAGCTCAATATTGGTTTTGTATATTTTTTTAAAATTTCTATTATTCGTAGTATTAGTATTACTATCATTATACTTTTTTTCATTGTTATTGTTTTATTAAAGTAGTTTTAATTTTCCAACTGTAAGTCTCTTACTTTCCTCCTCTCCTTCCCTTTCTCTGGGGGAGGAAGGGGTTGATAAAGAGTGTCTGCCGTCTGCTTTAAGTGCCAGCCCAGCCTTAAACAGTGACAGTACTACCATAATGAAAAAAATACAGTCGTTAATAGGAATAGCTTAGCTTTTCCAGTTGATTGTTTTTGGACCCTGTTTAGGTAGAGGTTTGAGATTCTACATTTTTGTCTTTTTATGTTTTAATTTAGAGGTGTAATGCTCAAAGTGGTCATTGAATTTCTGAAGAAACAAGTCCTAGAAACATCTTTTGTCACTTAGATGTATGGATCTAATAAAAGCCTTAAAGATTTTGTGTTGGCTTACCAATTCCAGTACTTATTTGATGGGCATTTGTCTGTCAGTTGTTAAAGGTGAAGTTTAATGTAGAAGGATGTAATACAATATAAAAGCAGAATAATTTTGCCTGTTTCTTATAAATACATTTTAACATTCCACTGTGATAGTTGTTTTCACCAGAGGGAACTTCAGAAGGCAAAATGTTCTCTTGTTCACTGCTAACTAATGTTCATAAAATCTGACTAACCTGCAGTTGAAGGGAAGTAACAGGAAAATGAGAAATGAATCGGGAAGCAGCCTTCATGAAGAAGGAAAGACAGTTTTGTGTGTGAAAATCTCAGTTATAATGCCATAAAGAGGGCTGGTGATTTCTTTCTTAATTCTCTTGATAGCAGCAAAAGCAAGAATGAGGAAGGTTTATTTTTCCATAGTCTTGTATGTGGATGAAAGAAGGTCAGAGCACTTCTGAATTTTTGTTGCTTGGAGGGAACAAAGAAGTGAGTTTTGTTGCATTCCTTCTTTTTTGTTTTCCAGAGTCAGTTGGAACATTATTGTTGTGCTGCTTGTAACTGTTTTAGGAGGGTCTATTTTACTCCTATTATTTAGGGACTGCAAGCTGCAGTCAAACTGATGGACGTCTTAAAAGTTGAATACTTAGTTGTTGCTGCTTTCTGTACTAGGAGCAGATGTTAAGGCAGGGAGTCGACAACTGTGCACTTTTGAAAGATTCAGTACTGAATCTCTGCCTTAGATGAGATACTGAGCAACACAGTGAAATTCAAGACGTTCATCAGACTTGAACTTCCTGGAGTATTCTGGATAATGGCAGTAATCTATTCTTAAGTTTTAAAGTGCTCTGGGCTTTGTTGTTAGCTTGCCTCTTCTGGGTCTCAAAATTTAGGTGTTGCTGGTGCATCTGTCATCAGCTTGGGGCAGGTAATTTTGTTTCATTTCTGAAATCTTGATGTGCACTTGTAACACAATGCACATGTTTCTGTAGTAATTTTTTCCAACAAGATGTGCATGTATCTTAAACACAAAATCGTATGAAAGTGTAGAAAAGGGAAAGAAGTTACAGAAGTCGGATAGTCCATCTGTTTTTCCCAAGTCACCTCTGTCAAACCGTTCTCTCTCCTATTTCACGAGGCCCCTCCAGAGGTAGAGATTCCATAGTCTCCCCAGTCAACTTACAGTGCCTCACTATTGTGTTGCTAGAGCTTAACTCCATTACCATGTTGCAGTCTAACCCTGTTTTGATTTGTCTGAGCCACTCTTAAAAGGGAGAACAAATTACTTTTTGTTTGGCAGCCTTTAGAGGATTGGAAGATGCATTGTCTTAGCTTCTTAAACACATCAATTCTGGTCTTTTCAGTTTCCTCTTGTAAGTCACATTTACTAGGTCTGTAAAAAGTCTTACTGCTCTTTCCCCCTGCTGTTTCATTTATCTATCTCTTTTATGCAACTGAAAACAAATATGCATTGCTACCAGAGATCTTACTGAATTTTGAAAGCATAGTGGAAAACTTCATGTTAGTTTCAGGCTGTGTTTCTGTTTTTGCATCCCAGTGTGATGTTTTCTCAGTTTGTGTTTCACAGTAGCTCCTAGATTTGTCCCCTCTGCTTTGGATGTGTTGCCTAGCCAATTTTCAATGCAGATTTATACCTCAGTAGGAAAAAATCATCTGCGGAAGACTAGATGCTAGCTTATACTGACTTGCCTACTACTGTTTGCAGATAATCTCTCTAATGCTTTGTTTGGTTTCTTGTTTTTCTTGGTATATGAGCTTGTCCCTTGATATGTTTGTTGTTCAGTTCCTTTTGTGGACTTAATAACTGTGCTCTAAGCTAAGAAACTTTTTCTACTTTTCCAGTCTTTAAGAAATTGCAAAGGGCAGGTTAGGTTCCAAGATATCTTCAATGAAAAACTCTACCATTTCGTTACCAAACAGCCATTTCTGAAACCTCTGGCTTCTGTATTGCTTTCTAACTGATTTTTTTGTTGTTGTTGTTTTAAGGCTGTGCTTTTATTTCTTGCTGGTTTTAAATGAAGTCATCCTCCAGATTGCCATCTTTTTTAATAAGTCTGCAAAAAAGGCACTTTAACTTTCTCATAGATGTCTGCTATTAACTTTTCTTTTAGAAAAAAACACAGTTTTCTTGGTCTGTCTTGTTTTATCGTATTTCTTGTGCATCATAATACTTCTATACTGTCTGTTGCTGACTGTAGCACAAATTTCTTCTCCAGATTCTCCTGTATTTTAAGCATGGAAGATAAGTACTTGCTTATGGAAGGAAGCTCTTGATAATGACTTCACTCCTATAACCTAAGTGTCCTGAGTTGGGCTGAGGGAGATGTTCTGGGAAGGGGCAAGTTTATAATGTTACCAAAATCAGTCAGAATATTAGAGGTGTTCTGGTCTAGTTTACACCTCATTTTTTTCTTGATGCATAAAATTTGAATTGGAAACAGACAACATGCTTTTAAAGATAACAGTTTTTGAATGGTCAGATACTTGATAATATCTGAGAAGTACTATGTGCAATATTTAATTTCCTTCTAATGTCCCTCAGGAAACTCTCATTTAAATTATTTTGCATCCTTGACACCTGCTTTTCAGTGTGAATGGCTTTTCTCCAGAATCGTGTCAGATCTTTTTTGGAGTCACTGCCTGTCTCTCTCAGGTAAGAAGTGAACCATACTTCTCTGCTACTCCAATGTACAATGTGTTTGATGCTTTGTTTTTTTGAGGAGAGATACCAGTTTTTCTGTTGTACTATGACCTTTTTTTCATATGTTACATGAAGTATCACCTAAGACAGTTTTTCACTGAAAATGAGGGCATGAACATTTCAAACTGTGAACATTCAAATAGTAATTTATCTTCTATTCAGCCGTATGGTGATTCTAAAATGCAGAGTACAGTGGACTATAAAGTCTTTGCTCGTATTCTTCTGTTTCTGCATTAGCACAATATTCAGTCAACATGTTTTACCTACTTAGGACCTGAAACCTTAACAAGGGTGCCAGTGACTAAAGTAAGTGGAAAGGTGGTGCTTCAGTGGCTTGTGTTCATAGCCAGCTGCACAGATCGGTGACCAGTGCGTGCGTGCAGACAGACAGAATCAGGGCCTAGATGCTAATGGAATATATGCATATATGTGCTTTAGACTTTTTAACAAATTATTCCTGTAATAATGTCACTAACTGTGCATACTAATGGCTTGAATAAATGTGGCTTTCTTGGCAGGGGAGAGGGACATTGCTGTGACATAAATTGTTAGAAATAAACACTTTGTGTGTTTACACAGGCTATTAATTTGGTCTATTTGTTAAAATTCTGTTTAATGAATTTAAAAAAGGTTGTCTAAGATAAATAATTCTTGTTGGCTTGATCACTCACTTTTTTTCTCTCGTGGCAGGTGATATATTGTGTTTTACAGGAGTGAAGAATGTTTTCTTTTTCTCTGTGCAGGTTAAAAACATTGTTTTAATGTCTTTTCTTGTTTCATCTCTTTGTGACCCTTTTTTCTCTGTAACTTTCAATGCTGATTTGGTATTTAAAAGCGATAGGTAATATACTAGCCAGATGTATAAATGGTATGTCATGGATGGTACTAAAATTCTTCGAGCAGAAGGCAGCTGGTTACATAGAACTAAAAGGCTTACTTAACTTCCTTTTAGGTTTCATCTGAAGACCGAAGTACACTGTGGGCTTTGATTACTTTTTATGGAGGGAATTGCCAGCTGAGCCTCAATAATAAATGTACTCATTTGATTGTGCCTGAGCCAAAGGGGGTAAGAGTTTATTACATGTACAATCCTTCTTGTAGCTCTCATTTGCTTTGGAATAATCAAAAATTTTCCATCTCCTTGAAGTTAGGATTCTTACGACTGTTTGTTAGTCTTGAACAGCTAAATTCTGGTTGAATAAAGCATTTTGTTCTTTATTCTGTTTGTCTTAACCTAATTTTGACATGTCATAATAATTCGTGATCGTGATTTAAATCTGTAGATACAGAATCATTGAAGAAAAATGAAGGACAAAACTGAAAAATTGCATAAAATGCCTTTCGATGTTATGAGGGAGAAAGGAATAAAGAGAGCAGAAGGAGGAACAGTTTGTGGGTTTTTTTTCTTTTTTGTTGTTTTTTTTTTCTTAAAGAAAAGAGAACTCTCAAAATCCCTCAACTCATTTCTCTTTAAGAGATGATAGGATAAACAGTACACAGCATTCCTGTCCAACTGCTGGTAAAGTAGTCATACTTCAAGTCACTCCCATCATAGCATATCTCAGGTTGGAAGGGATCATCGAGTCCAACTCCCTGCTCCTCGCAGGGCTACCTAAAACTAAACCATATGACTAAGAGTGTCGTCCAGACGCTTCTTGAACTCTGACAGGCTTGGAGCCATGACTTCCCTGGGGAACCTGTTCCAGTGACCGACCACCCTCTCGGTGAAGAACCTTTTCCTAATGTCCAATCTGAACTTCCCCTGACGCAGCTTCATTCGCTTTCCTCGTGTCCTATCGCTGGTCACCAGTGAGAGGAGATCAGCATGAGAGGCTGGAGATCACTGCCCCCCCCTTGAAGAAGTTATAGACTGGGATGAGTTCACCCCTCAGCCTTCTCTTCTCCAAGCTGAACAAACCATGTGACCTTAGCTGCTCCTCATAAGTCTTGCCTTCGAGACCTCTCACCATCTTGGTCATCCTCCTCTGGACATGCTCCACTATTGGTTTGATGTCCTTATATGAATTGAGGTGCTCAAAACTGCACAGAGCACTTGAGGTGGGACCACACCAGTGCAGTGTGGAGTGGGACAATCACCATCCTTGACTGGCTAGCTATGCTGTGCTTGATGCACACCAGGACATGGTTGTCTCTTTTGGCTGCCAGGGCATACTCTTGACTCATATTCAACTTACTGTCAATGCAAACCCCCATTATCTTCCCTCAGGGCTGCTCTCCAGCCTCTCGTCCCCCAATTTGTACACATAACCAGGATTACCCTGTCCCAGGTGCAGAATCCGGCACTTGCTCTTGTTAAATTTCATATGGTTGGTGATTGCCCAGCTCTCTAGTCTATCCAAATCTCTGTGTAAGGCTTCTCTACCCTCAAGGGGCGTCCACAGCTCCTCCTAATTTAGCATCATCATTTGACTTCCTAATCCCATGTAGGAAGTCAAATGTTGCTGTCTTTATGCAAATGGAGAAACTGGATCAGAAAGATCAGGTAACTGGCTAAAGGCAGCGTTGAGCACATCCGAATAGTCTCCTCTACCATAATGCTAGTAATGCTTTGGTTAAAATAGTTCGCTGAAAAGCCTCCTTTACTACAACGCTAGTAATGCTTTGGTTATAATAGTTCACTGAAACTTCACAAAGTTTTCAGGTACTCCTCTTCTTGAAGAAATAAATTTGTAATGGGTTTAGTGTATTTGTTCAGAGACTGAAAATACTTAAAACAAATTGAAATGCAGTTAAAAATGATTGCTTGGATGCTTTTAGTTAATGTGGATGTAGCAAGTTTTTGGTTTTGTTTTTTTGTGTTATTTTTTGCCCTTTAATAACATGAGTGCATTTCCATCACCTTTTTTTTTTAAATTTGAAATCAGTGGGAGGGGTCACACAGGTTAGTTATTTGACTGTGAGTAACTCTAGGATCAGGTTCTATACACTACCTCCTTATATAAATCTGTAAAACTTTGTCAAGTTTCTAATGTTTTGTACAAGCTGAGTATATGATTGCCCCACCAATGACCCTTTTCATATTTTGGAGTTTATGTAAACTATCTAATAATAACATAGAGAAAAACATGTGGCTAGTAGGATGACAATAAGCCTATGCATGCAATACATAGGAAAGTGCTTTAGAATAAAACATGGGCTGGCATTGGGAGAAGAGAAAGTTTGGACATGGGAAATGCTTGTTTTTTCTTCCCTGTTTCATTTAAAACTGTAAGAGCCTTTGTAGGTTGGTTTTTTTTTGAGAGGGATGTTGTTTTTTTGTTTTTGGATTTTTTTTCGAAGTGCGTGATCTTTCTTCTGTGGAAGATTTAGAAGAGTGTACTGAACACCGCCTGAGTTGTCTCCTCCGTCACAACAAACTGTAATGCTTGAACAAAGATCTTTGCTACCTAAAATGGTGTTCTTAAGAGGCAATGATACACGTTTAAGAAGTGTTGCCTCAAATCATAAGCTTTTTAGAGCAAAAGGTGTTACCTTGAGGTTGCCAGTCAAGATACTGAAAAAACGGCATTAGCGTTTCATATCTGTAGGATAAAATAAATATCTTGTTTTATTTACATAATCATTGAATGGGAACAATTTTATAGGATGATTACTTAAAATGCTTCTAGTCCTGCTGCAGCAGTTTGTAATGAGAAGTTTTGACACTGGTGAAAACTTAAATGATTGCTTTGACTAGACACAAGATGATAAAACAAGATTCTTAATAATTCTCACCACAAAGAAAGAATGAAAACTCGTATCTGCAAATAAACTTGGTTTCATCTGTAATCTCTTTATTGTGTATGAATGACAGTTTCATTGTAGGAAATAACTCTAGAGAATCATCAAATTAAATTAATTTCCTCTAAATGTGCTGGTTGTTAATTTATATTGTTTGACATACAAAGAAGATCCCAGTTCAATCACTTTTAAATATTAGATCCTGAAATTAGTTTTAAATCTTCTAAAGAAAGTTTTCTATTTTTTTTTTCCACTGTTGATATTTGTGAGGAGTTTCCATCAAAGAGGATGTTTGAATAAATAGAGCACTGATTCTGTATCTATTTCTATTTCTTAGGAAACGAAACAGTGAATTTTAACTATTTGTATGTATCTTCAAATGCTGAAATGATAAGGAAGGATGGAGGGATGAAGTTTTCTACTTTGTCAACATCATAACCTCTCATTGAAATGGACTTAGCTAATGTTTGGACAGAATTGTAACTCTCAAGTTGAGGGCAACATTACAGTTTTGCAGCTTCTGAGAACATGTATAGGAAACAGCCAGCTGGTTTCTGATTTGTAT
>NW_009600021.1:15106-21416 GCF_000690535.1 Cariama cristata
AATTTTTTTCAGTGATCTCTGTATAAATATTTGTCTCTATTGTGAAATTCTGATTTTTCCCTAAATGCTTTTTCATGGCAGCTTGTTTTTTTGGTCTGTTGTTTTTTTGGTTTGTGTTTGGGGTTTTTTTTGTAGTTTTTTTTTATTTTTATTTTTTTAGTGGAGAAAATATAAGTATAAACTGTATTTAGACTCAATGTCCACCTAAAAATCAGCTGCATCTTAGTATTGACTGTGATATTTCTAGCTGCTGGAATTCTGAAAGCATTTTCAGAGCCAAATTTCATGATTTTTGAATCTTTGGTGACTGGGTTTCAGAAGAATTTTAGTAGTGGTATTTTTGCAAGTGAAGACTTAATTTTCTGCAGTTGTGCCTTCTGAGTACTTTATATTGTAAATGTGGAAGTTTTTGTTTTAATCTCTTGGAACTTGTGGTTATGCACAGTAGTGTAGTTTGTCCTGTTGGTTCTGGGAGAGATCACTTTCTGTTATTGGACAGCCTCTTGTGATCTGCCTCTCCATGCTCTAGCCTTGCCCTCAAAAAAGTTGTTTGGGATTTTTTTTCTTTAAATAATTTTTTTTTTTTGTCCCCCCCCCCCAGGAAAAATATGAATGTGCTTGTAAACGGGACAGCATTAAAATTGTGACACCAGACTGGGTACTGGATTCTATAGCTGATAAGATTAAAAAAGATGAGACTCCTTATCATCCTCGTTTAGTTATATACGAGGAGGAAGAAGAAGAAGAGGAGGAAGAGGAGGAAGAAGCAGAAAACGAAGAACAAGATTCTCAAAATGAAGCTAGTACTGATGAAAAATTATCAAGCCCAGCGTCTTCTCGAGAAGGATCACCTTTGGGTGATCAAGTTTTTTCACCAAAATCTACTACTGCTGATAAGGCAAAAGGGGAACTGATGTTTGATGATTCTTCAGATTCCTCTCCAGAAAAGCAAGAAAGGAATTTGAATTGGACGCCAGCTGAAGTCCCACAGGCATCTGCAGCAAAGCGTAGGTTGCCTCAAGGGAAAGACTCTGGGTTAATTAATTTATGTGCCAATGTCCCACCAGTGCCAGGTAATATTTTGCCTCCAGATATGAGAGGCAATCTAATGGCTTCAGTACAAGGTGCCCAAAGTTCTGATCGACAGGAGATGATGGCTACGTGGAGTCCAGCCGTGCGGACATTAAGGAATATTACTAATAGTGCTGATATTCAGCAGATTAATAGACCATCAAATGTAGCACATGTAAGTGTTGGATTTTTAATTTATAAGATATTGGACTTTTTATTAGGAACTATCATATCTAAGTACTTCAGCTTCCTTTTATTGTTCTTTAAATGTACAAAGGATTAAAAGTTCCCTGAATTACTTAGAAGTTATGGCCAAATTAGTAACTTCCCTGTAGTAAGTAACTTCATTCCTAGCAGGTTCACAGAAGCAAGAATGCATTTGGAAAAAATCTTTGGAAGAGTAAAGCTGTACTTAACTATAGCGTGGTTTAGAGTTTCAGTATTGATTTCTTGGTAAGAAAAAAAATAAATAAATTTAGAATTATTTAGCTAGTTCAGGAGATCTGATTTCATACCCTTCCAACTTTTCATTCAGTGCAAAGAATTACTTGTGCTATAAACACATAAAACTGTGAAATTGATTGTTCTCACAGTAGGTTCAATTCTATACTGTGTTGTTCTGCTGGGCATCATTAAGTTGTTATATAGTATAGTCAGGATTATGATGCAGAAGTCCTAACTTAAAAAGTTCTTATGCCACTCGTATAGCTGAAATAATTGCAGCTTTTGTATTGAGTTTATTTTTAGAAGAAAATAAAAAACGAGTGAGCATGCACTGAAGTAACTTGCACTATTGAGATTCTTAGATGTTCATGGGAAGGGAAGATGAGAAAAGTAGGTGCGGGTAAATGTTAGACATATCTTTTACTTAAATAATTGCACTGGTGCATTTATTTGGATGTTCATCTGATGGTAAAACTTTCAAAGGTGCCTGAATAACACAGAAGCTTACAGCTAGTACTTAAACAGAAAAAGTGGAGTCACTCAGAAATGTTGGTTCTTTGTTGTCTATATGACTTCTGAATATGAAATGGAAATACAGGCTTCATTTTAAAATTGAGTCTTAGATTCCTCTTCTCAGTGCCTTGAATTGTTTAAGGACTGAGATTTCTGGGTAAGGACTGAGCAGAACCGCCAACATCCTGGTCGGTTGGCCAGTGCTGGTAAGTTGACTGATGCTTTCATGTCTGAACATCACATCTTCTACAGCCCAGTCATTGTACTATCAAATACTCTTCAGTGGTGTCCCTGTGGAACTATTCATTTGTAAGTAATATTTATAGAGCTACAGGGCAGTTGATAGTATCGTGCTTTGGCTAGACTTTGTTCTGCAAAAGTCTGTTAGACTAGGGACTTGACTACAGTGTGCGAGGACTGTTCTGAGGTACCGTATTAGGCTGCTGTGCAGGTTGCCGTGCTAGCTCCAGCACATAGAGAAAAGCTTCCCTGAGGGAATTGTGAATCTGCTTCCCTGAGGGAGGAATACCAATTCTACCTTTTTTCTTGTAACTTCCCTCTGGCTAGGATAAATTGTACTTTGTATCCTGCTTGGGTACCAGTCTTGGGTGGATTCCATGTCTTGGTGCACAATCTTGGAAAGTTAGTGTTTAATGTGAACCTCAGACTTCTGCTGAATGGCAAGATCTGTAATAATAAGGCATTTTGCAGATAGAAAATTACTTTCTGCATATAGCCCTAGGATACTTTTGAAAGTTTTATCTGTTTATTTTAAAATATGTGTCCTGAAGCTTCTGTAATTGTGACTTTTGGGACTTTTTGTGGAGAGCAGCATGAAGATCTACCCTCATACTGAGTCACGGAAACATTCTTTTTGTGTATGTTATTTTTAGTTATTGAATGTTTATACTGTGGTGCTGTCTAGACATCAGTGATGGGTGATGCATTGATAACCGTGGTTGTAAATGTATGCTATACCAACAACATCAAAATTACTTAGATGAAACCTGAGATGTTTTGAAGTGCATTGTAAAAAACACCTGAGCCACCTCTGAAGAGCTGGTGGACGTCTCATTGAGAGGATACAGTTAATTGTCATTGTGTTTTAGTGATGTGCTTTGTTTCCTCTCTCTTGCACACACACATCACTGAAGTTTACACTGTATGTGATGAAATAGTGTGGGTGAAGGAAACAAGCTTTGCAGGATTCACCAAAGCTGATTTTATGTTTAAAAGATTTTATGAATGGTGAGTCTAGAGTTTCCTGTTGCTCTTTCTGATTTTTAATAGGTATTTTATATTAAAATATTTTAAGAAATATGTAGAGCTCATCCTAGTCTGTTAGGAATTCACCTAGTTTCCCTTTTCTGACGCTTTAAAAACTCACTTCTTAACTTGTGTCTGCTTGGTGTGAAATGATTTTTCCCTTAACAGTGAGTTATACATCTGAAAATTAAATTAAACTCCAGATTATATCAGCACTTTGTATAAACCTAAAATCTGTTATTCATAAGTATGGGTTGGTTAGTTTTTTGTTTGTTTGTTTTTTTCCCCGTGAAACTATTAGTGCTCAGCAGATCAATATTTTTCTTTGTATTTTGGGATTCAGTTTAAAAATAGAGCTAAATATTCCTGAATTGGTTCAAAAGAAAGCAAGGTTGTATTAAGTTCCCATATTTCAAACAGCAGTAATTAGTAGAGGCATTATTAGCAGTTTTTAAGTTAAAGAAATAAGACTGTGGAACTAAACTTTGAACTTAACGGGCCAACAGGATTGTAAAGCAAATATTACAGTTGATTGAGTTGATCAGTGTAATTATTAATATAGTGTTAATAGTTATAATGCTATTGGAGATATCATCAGTTATACAGGGATGGGTTTTAATCTTAAATTTTGCTACAATGTTCATTGCCTTATATTAGGAGCCACGTGTAGCTCCACGCTTTTTGATGTGTAGGTCCTGTCTTTTCGTTTTGCTATTGACAGTTAAAGATTTTTGTTTAGTTCACAATGTATTTAAGCATAGATTCCTTTTCTTTTGAGAACTGTATTTTCCCAGTAGTTCGTGAAATATTTTAAAAACTGAATGACAACAAAAAGGTCACAAAACTAATCTTTGTTTTCTAGATATTACAATCACTTTCAGCACCGACAAAAAGTTTAGAACAACAAGTAAATCATAGCCAACAGGGACATCCAAATACGGTGCTGTTTAGTCAAGTGAAACTAACACCAGAGACACATTTATTACAGCAGTCACATCAAGCACAGCAGCAACAGCACCATCCTCTTTTACACCTTCAACCTCAACAACTTATGCAGCTACAACAGCAGCAGCAACAACCCCAGATTTCCCAGCAGTCTTTCCAGCAACAGCCTCATCAGTTTTCACAACAGCAACAGCAAGTTCATCAGCAGCACCAGTTCGCACAACAGCAACTTCAGTTTCCACAGCAGCAGTTACATGCTCAACAGCAGCTGCACCGACCTCAGCAACAGCTCCAGTTCCAACAGCAGCATGCTTTGCAACAGCAGCTTCATCAGTTGCAGCAGCAGCAGCTACAGCAGCAACAGTTGCTGCAGCAACAGAATCTGCAACAACAACAGCTGCAACATCAGCAGCAGCAAATACAACAGCAGCAATTGCAGCAGCAGCATTTACAGCGATTACACCAACAGCATCAGCAACAGCAAATACAGAATCAGGCAACACAGCACTTAACTCAGACATCTCAAGCAATACAGCATCAGGTTGCAGCCCAGCAGCCGCAACACCACCAGCAGCAACAGCAACAACTGCAACAGCAGCCGCTTTTTGGACATGATCCAGCAGCGGAGAGTTAGTAATTATTGCCTTCTGGTCCTGGAAAAATGTGGCTAATGACATGACATAATGTGGGTTAGAATATAAAAAAATAATGCTGTGTTTACAGCATGGGATTACAAGATTTAGAAACTCTGTTCATGGCTCAGAACCTAATTTTTAGGTAAACAGATTTAAATTATAACTAAGGATGGTCCAGAAATCTGAAAAACATGAGACCACTGAGGACATTCTCTTTTCAAATATATACTTTATGCCACTAGCATATAAATCATACTATGAGAACAGTGTTAGTCTATGTTAGTCTATAAGCAGTTTTTAATTTTTTTTTTTTTCCTGGGGAAGGGGGAAGTTTTCAAACAGCATAACAGCTGGAAACACAGCTTAAATCTGGAAATACTAGTAAATTAATGAGGATTCAGTATCAGATAGAGAGTTGTCCTACCTTGCTTTGAATTCTGCCCGTGCTAGTAGAATTGAAAGCTTTTTGATTGTTTTGACTATTCATAGCTGAGCTGTATGGAAAAGTATGTTGTCTTACGTTTTCCTTTTGGTGTCCCTTCCTTCTGCCCTTGTAGCCCCCCTTCCTCCAGGAAAAAAAACACCCAAAACAAAAACAAACCCTGAGCTGAACTGTGCCTTTAGGTGTGGCTGTCAGCTTTGAAATTTTGGATCCTGTTTTTTCCGGGAAAGGCTTACTTGAAAATTGGTAATAGGAAATATTAGTGTAGCAAATATGTTCTGAGATGAACTCTTCAGACTTGTATTTAATTTTTTTGTTCTTCTATGTGCCAAACTGTTCCAGTTCCAGAAGAGTATTTCCTACTGGGCTGTGTCTTTGCAATTGCTGATTATCCAGAACAGATGTCTGACAAACAGCTGTTAGCGACCTGGAAACGGGTAAGATTCTGCGGTATTTTTAAAAAAATATGATAATATAATGTCATAGTAACTAAATTCTAGAAGAAATCATTGGAAGTATTTTAGCACTGTTCACTTTTCTTTAGGCATGCTTTTGTGTAATGTTTGTGTTACAACCTAAAAACCGTTATTAAACTGTAGCTCACCAGACAAAGTGATAAAAATGCTTTAGATGTGCAGCCTGGTTGAATTAGGTCTTTAGTCAGAACATTAGCTAAATAAGTTATAGCCTTAACTATTTCCCAACTATTTATGCTTTTAATCAGGCAGCTGTAGTGCAGCAAATGTAATATAGCATTGCTATCTATCTTTAACTTGATTGTATAAAAAAGACTCTTTTTTTGCATATAATTTTGGCATTTAGTAGCCTGTGAGGTGTCCACCTGGGTGAATAAGATGGAGGAATAGAGTGTTTCTATTTTTTGCCAACTTCTATTTTTCAGAAAAATCTGATTGTATCCTTTCCTAAATGAGAGGACTTTGATGTTCTTCAGAAACTTCTGATGGATTTTATAGTTGAATTTTCCATACAATTT
>NW_009600021.1:21447-48411 GCF_000690535.1 Cariama cristata
CAATTTTGCATAATCAAGTAAGCTGTTGACATTTTTAACAGCACTTGTGTTTATTGCTGAGATAGAATTGACTAGTTCATGAAAATTGTTTAATAGTTATACTGCAAATATAAAAAACATGAGAAGGGTTATTTTTGTTTATGTATCTTTGTTTTTTAATTGATTCTAAAAAAAGAGATTTTTGTAGCTCAGTGAAAAGATGCATATTTAGTTTTATTTTCTCTTTTTTTTTTTTTCCGAAAACATTCTTAATATAGATAACAAACCTTTTTTGGGGGGGTAATTCTTCAATGACATGGTGCTAATGGTGTCAGTGTCCTGAATTGTAGACTTTCATTTCAGACTGTTTGTTTCTTAGGGTAATTTAAAAATTGTTATATATATTAGAAGTTCTGGCTTTGTTCTCTTACCAGATCATTCAAGCACATGGTGGGACGGTGGACCCTACCCTTACAAGCAGATGTACACATCTTCTTTGTGAAAGCCAAGTCAGTAACATGTATGCTCAGGTAAGCAAACTAGTAACATGTATTCATGCATGCTTTCATTTTGTTACTGGAAACGCAGGGCTTTCAGTATGTACTGCATGCTTAGATCGCAAGTATAAAATTGAAGATGTTCATTACGTGCTTTTTTATGATTTGTGGTTTATGGTATAACAAACTTTCATAATGCATGTAGTAGACTTATTCCAGAGAACACTGAGAAAGTACTGTGAGAAGGAGGATCTTGAAAAAGTAGAGAAAACCAAACAATTAAAATAGAAACTTTATATTGTAGAAAAAGTTTAGAACAAAATAAAGATGTATTTTGTTTTTTAAAAGCTGTTTATGCATGTATTCGTAGGCTTTAAGAGAAAGGAAGAGGTGTATTACAGCACATTGGCTGAACTCCATCTTGAAGAAGAAGAAAATGGTACCACCTCATCGAGCTCTTCATTTTCCAGTGGCATTTCCACCAGGAGGAAAGCCATGCTCTCAACATGTAAGAAGAAAAAGCTTACTTCTAAAGAGTGCTTGCTTCATTACATGAGCAGTATTAAAATACAGCTAGAAAGCGCTTACTCAAAGCAAAATGCACATTTCTTTTGTCCAGAAGAAAAGCTTCTATTAATCTTAAGGTCCTGTGTTGATGTGGTGTATAATACAAGGTGATTCAGAGTGCTTTGCAAGTCTTACTGAGTTCTGAGTGCTGGGGTCCAAAGATTACATGAGTTACACATAGCAAGATGACAGGAATCCAAGCTGCGTAGTGTTTTATTAACAGCATGTCTAACAGTATATGCTTCCTTTACCATAACCCGATATTTTGAGGGGATTTTTTGAGGATTTTTCTTTTTCTGCATCAATACCTAGCAGATACCAAAAAAGGAACCCCATGCTGTTAATCAGAGAATAGGAAGTCACAGTTCCAGTAGCCTATGCAATGAGGAGCACTGGGGATGTTGAATTTTGTGAGGCTGAAAGATAAACTTGCAGTTGAATTGGATACATCGTGAAATACACTGTGCAATATAAAACAAGATGACAGAGTATGTCTTGGAGTTGGATTTCTGTGTGGTAGATGCAGATATACAAGGATGATGGCCTTGCTACTAGCCTGTTCTAAAAGACATAAAAAGAAATACACGTTTGGGCAAATTAGAATCTAACAGTGTGCATGTGAACACAGCAGTTAGTAGTAAATGTAGTATATAATGTAATAAATGTAGTTTATTATCAACAACAAAATTGCTGTTGCCTTTTCCTAAACAAAAGGAGAGAATGGCAAAAATGAAAACTTGGCTAGACTAAGGCTAAGAACAGAAGAAGTGGAATTACAGTTCACCACCTATGATCAGCTGGCACAGTTTATTTGGCTTCGTGGCAGGGTAGAGCAAGAGCGTTCGGGAGATTTTTAAAAGTAGAGTAGGGCAAGTAAGTCCAAGCCTTCCTCTGTCTCCCTGAATATAAACAGCAGGAGAAGAAAGAGGTGAGACACATGTGAGAAGAAAACCAGCTGTGAGCTCTTTCCTAATAAAACTGTAGTTTTTGTAAATGAGAAAAAGCTGACTAGCAGAATGAAAGTGATTCTTCCTGAGTCAGAACTTGTGCTAGAAACCTGACATTTTTATATATAAACAAACACTTTTAAATTGTACTATATGTATCCTACAAGCCATGTTTTAATTAAGTGCCTATAGGCCATAGTTAATGATACCATATATTTCTTTGTAATGTAAAAAAATTAGTAACAAAAACATTTTCAATGGGAGTGTTTTGTAAGTACCATCTATGTTCAGTTATTTGTTACTGTCTCTTTCTATCTGTAGATAATCTCTGTGACAGGATTTGTTGATAGTGACAGAGATGACCTCAAACTAATGGCCTACCTAGCAGGTGCCAAATACACAGGCTACCTATGTCGCAGCAATACAGTTCTCATCTGTAAAGAGTAAGTGGTTTATCTCTGCAGTACTTGCATTCTCAGTTGCCTGTTGCGTTAGTGCTTTTCTTAATGTGAGGTACTAGTTACGTCTCATTACAAGAAAGTAAATTTTATCAGTTTTGTGATTTGATAGCAATAAGCGTAGTGATTATGTTTCTTGAACTAAAGTACTACACACAGTTACATGATAAATTTTGCTTTCTGAAGACAGGCAGAGGAAGAATAATTTTTAATTTCACTATTTTACAATATTTTATAAGTAATGCTGACTGTTACATCATTAAAAAAAAAGACATTTTACTTATAAATAATTGTTATAAAATGTTGGGGGAGGGAAAATTAAGTTAAATCCAGGTCTAATTTGATTCCGTTTGGGGCAGAAATTCTCGCTTAATTGACTTGTTTTAGCATGTAAAGCAAAAGTATTTTTTCAGAGTATCTACTTTGTGACAGTTCAAATAGAAAATAGGCCAACACAGAAATATTGGTATTTTAGGTTTATTATTAGAAATTGCTATTTTATCTATTTCATCGCAATATAATCTTTTTTCATCATCTCTGAACAATAAGGCCCAGCGGCTTGAAGTATGAGAAAGCTAAAGAGTGGAGAATACCATGTGTAAATGCACAATGGCTCTGTGACATACTGCTAGGAAATTTTGAAGCTTTACGTCAGATACAGCACAGTCGGTATACAGTATTCAGTCTTCAAGATCCACTTTCTCCTAGTCAACATCTAGTTCTGAACCTTCTGGGTAAGAATTTCAGTCCCAAAATCCTGTGTTCTATAGCATTTACATATGTACCTGTTTAATCAATAGAAGCATGTGTCTTCTGTTATAAATAACTTTGCAATGGTTTTATTTTTGTTTTGTTCTTGATTTCCTAGATGCCTGGAGAGTCCCATTAAAGGTAGCACCAGAACTTCTAATGGTATGTTGAATTATTGTGTATATATACAAGTCTTTTTGTAAGATTGATCTTTAGTGTTTTTAATGTGTGAGCAACATGCCAGAGTGACTTAACGCAGACCCGTACTGAACCTCCTGTTTGTACTTTCTGCTGGTGTTCTCTCCATTTTGAGAAATCTGAGGAATAATCTTTTCAGAACTAAGAATCTGCACTGTGATATACAAAATCAATTTACTTTTAAGACGTCTTGGGCTAGTTATTCACTCTTCAGTTTTTACATCAGATCTTTAGAAAGGGCTTAGTATTTTTTGAGTCAGTATCTAACACTATCTGAAAATCAGGCCATGTAAGGGTTTTTAAGGCAGAGCACCAAAAATCAGTTAGAATGTTGTTAGAATATTGACTAAATTTTAAATAGGATAGATAATGTAAATTAAGGGTGGAACTACTTTATATCATCTCTTTGAAATATTCTAAGAACTAAAACCATGGGCATATATACTATATATTTGATAATTTAAATATATATTGTGCTTTAAAAAGTGTAGTTGGTAACCCTGGAAATAACAGCAGTGTAAATGAACAACACTAAGGATACAAAGAATGTACCTTAAAAAGATATAAAACATTTAATTTTTGACATACGAAACATGAGACAGGTGTAAGAGCTGAGGTGGAAACTGCAACTTACCTTCTGAACTCTTTCCTTGTTCTGAATATGTAGAAAACTATTTCAATTTTTGTATTGTAAATTCTCTTCCCATTTCAGATTTATACTTGATAACTGTTTTCACAGTGTCTATCTTGATGTAGGTAAATCCCAGTTTGAGCTAGTGAGCTCTCAGTTCATTTGTACAACAGATGACTGTCAGATAACATTTTATATTGCACAAAAACATTTTGCCATACCTCTTGTGTTCTGGATCATTTCTTATCTCAGTCATTTTACATACTTTTCAGAAAAGAGGAGCTTAGTAACTGTCATAACTTAAATTTGTACTAATACCTTAAATGGGGTCTGGGCACTATTTGTTGTTTTAATACCTTTCAGCTTTAGAAATAGCCACTACTATGTCCCTGGAAATAAGTTGGAAACATTCTTCTTCTTATAGACCCCTGTAGAATTGTTTTGTGGGCCCATAGGAAACAAAATTTTAGGAATTATGGTCTCAAGTTGCGCCAGGGGAGGTTCAGGCTGGACATTAGAAAGAACTTCTTCACTGTTAGAGTCGTTAGGCATTGGAACAGGCTCCCTAGGGAGGTGGTGGAGTCATCGTCCCTGGAGATGTTCAAAAAACGTCTAGATGTGGCACTTCAAGACATGGTTTAGTGGACAGGGTGGCATCAGGTGTACGGTTGGACTTGATGATCTTTGAGGTCTCTTCCAACCATAATGATTCTATGATTCTATGATTCTATGAAATTAACTGCCTTTAAAAATGTATGTATTTCTCCCTGAAGAAGGATGCATTCTGCTAATGGCAAAATAAAACAATCCTTGAAGAGATTGAATATGCAGTATTAGTATTTAAAATAGCTTTTAACTAACTCAGTTTTGGGTTTGTTACCACACCCTTTGTGGCCACGCTGCAGTTGAGCTCATCTTAGAATTGGGCATATGCCTTCTTTGTGTTACTCAGTCAGACCAGGTGGTGGTCCCTGTTTTGTCTTATGTAGCAAATGGAGAGAACTCAGGGGTCAGAAAGCCTAATTTAGTACCTCCCTATCTGTATTTACTATATGGGGATCCTTCTTGCCCACGTGAAGTCAGAATCTCGTAACTTAGATCGAAAGGGCCTTCTGAAGGTAGTCTTGTCCAGCTCCCCTCAGGATGCCCACATACGAAGAATATGATTTGGTAATAGAAAACACCAGGCATGTGGAAGTGTCAGACAAGATACTTCATTGCCTTCACAGTAGGCATTTCTGTTTGTCTTGGGATTTGAAGTATGGGGTCCTCTTTTGAGGACAACTGTCTTTCAGATGGTGTTGATGCAATCTACCTTTTGCATTTTCATAGTATAGTAGTTGAAATGTCTATCAAAAATTGAGCACATGCACTTTTCTTTCCAGCTGCTCTTAGACTGTCTAGCATAAAAACACAAGTCCCTGAGAGTGGGGAACAAACCTCTGTGGCCTGTTGCTCCTGAAGGACTGTCCTCACAGCAAGGCTGGAATAATGCTGCCTATCTTTCTGATCATGTGCCTCTAGCATTTGTCATAAAATTTCAGGTATAGATTTGAAGGTTAAAAAGGAATAGATGTCACATGCTCCTGCAAGTCAGAGCTGTGGTTTCAAGTTACTCTGGCAGGGGAGAGCCTAAAAGCTACATTTCTCTACGCGTGGGCAAATGCTCTAATGGCAGATCTAGTCCTGGGGAGATGGGAACGTCTATCCAGTGAGTGCCTGAGTGTCCGCTGAAGCTTCAGTTTATGTAGTTGGGGAACTGGAGTCTTTAAAACACAGGTGCCAGTATTTTCTGTTGATATTTAAGCACCTGGAAGAATATTGTAGTCTTCATGTATTTAACAAATTGACAGTCTCTTTCTTATTTAATTATTTGGGATTTACATTGATGATTATCAGCTTTATTTAAAGGAAGGAAAGTCCCACAAGATTTTATTTGGTGTAGACGTAAATGGTTACATAACTTCATGGAGAAGCTTTGGTTAATGCTCAGCTTTGCTCTTGAGTCAGTTGTGTAAACTGTAGGTGCACCAGTATGCATTCAGTAGCGTGTCTTTTTCATTTATAGTTAATTTTCTTTAATATAGTCTCAGATTATCGGTGTATAGTTTTCTTCTTTCAGAACGGAAGTTTGTTTCCCTGCTGAATTCTTATATAAACATGTAGATGATCTAATTTCAGGGTGTGAGGTTGCCTTTGAAACCAAAGCAAAATGAATCCAGTCTTCAGCCATCGTCGAAAAGAGCAAGGTAAGAATAGCGAGCAATCCTAATTTAGTTCTTAATTTACTTTTCCACAGAAGTGTCAGCTGGCCATCAGTCTGGTTCCATCCTTTGCCCAGCTAATTGAAATAACTTATCAATGTTTTTTGCATATTGCCAGCTACTCAACTGGCACGAATAAAATAGTAACTAGAGAGTGAAATAGTAAGAGAATTGGGAGAGAACAGAAACAGGAGAAAATGTGCTGTTCTCAGCATAGCAATTTTTTCTTTAGAAAAAGATTGATCATGCCTAATTCTCATTCATTTGAGTACTTCTGTTGGTAAAAGTTGCATGAGTGTGCTTGCCTAGTTTTAAAATAATAATAATACAACTTGAGGCCCAAACTTCACATTCTGCTGTATTTCATGTATTTTGTAGGATTGAAGACCTTCCACCACCTACTAAAAAACTCACCCCAGAATTGACACCAATGGTGCTCTTCACAGGATTTGAACCTATGCAAGTTCAGCAGTACATTAAGGTGACTTTCATGCTTATCTCATGTGAACCACATTGAAACATCTGTTAGCTGCTTTCTTGATGTTGAATTTTTGCTGTCTAAGAGTTGATTAGCCTACATCTAGTGGAGAGAAGCCCATACTTACTGGGGCTGAGATTAGAGTGTAGATTTATGGAAATGAGTTTTATTTGGTAACTGTTCTGCTTCAATTAACTACTTCATGCTTCTGCAGTACTTGTTTTTTCTTTCCATATAATTGTTCTAAAAAGCAAGAAGGTCCCTTCCACATTGGTTTTTAAATCAGCAAACTTCATGGCCAAATTTAGGTGAGAAAAGTAGTGATGGTTGTGCTGGATAAGACCCACGATTCTTCTAGTGTAGTAGCTATCTGTAATGCCAAAAGGAAAAAGGGATAGTTACTCAGTATCATCAAAAATATGTGTGGAACTAGTGTATTTAAAGAATATGTGTTTTTCATGAGATGCTTTTCTCTTCAAAGAAAAGACTGGCAAAATTAACTTTACTGTAACTACATTGTATATTACACCTCCCATAGAAAAGAGCAAAATTATTAAATTTTCTGCCTACTTAAATTTAATAGCTCGTTTCATGTAAAGATTCTAATTTATATCCTATAATTATTTCCTTGCTTAAAAAAACCCAACTCCAACCCAGAAAACTGCAGAAGCAGAATGTAGCTTTCAGTCTTGCCAGAAGAAATTTGTGTCTGGAAGTACCTGGATTTTCAATGGCTATGAATTCTGTCCTTTAATCAGCTTTAGTAAAGGAATGACTGTAATACAGAAATCTATATTTACTGTTTCTTTAGGTGCTTAGTTTTATTTGATGGTGATGTTATGATTCTTCATTTTTTCCTCCAATTTTTAAAGGACTATTCCATTTTGATTTGTGTTTTATACAACTTTCAGAAACTGTATATCCTTGGAGGTGAAGTAGCAGAATCTGCCCAGAAATGTACTCATCTAATTGCCAGCAAAGTGACCCGAACTGTCAAGTTCCTGACAGCAATTTCAGTAGTCAAGCACATAGTAACTCCAGAGTGGTTAGAAGAGTGTTTCAAATGCCAGAAGTTTGTTGGTAAGTATTTCACTTGAGGTAGAAGATTATGCTGGAATCCTCAAATAAAGCTGTCATAAGAAGAAATTATGGTGGGATTTTTTTTATTAAGTTCTCTTTCAACAGAACATTTTGTTTCATTTAGTTTTCACTTGATTTAATACAGTTCCTTTCCGTTAAATGAAGTAAAAAAAATCCTTTAAAAGTTTGCTTTAGAGTGATTAAATAGTTGGATGTTGTTAAGCATTGTATTTCTTTCTCATACAGACATTTGCAGATTTTTACCTATGGTTACATTACTTTTTAAGCCACAAATAATGCTGATTTCAATATTTTTTCTAAAATATAACTTGTAAGGAACTAAACCACTGTTGGGAATACATATTAAAATGCACTTAAATAATTAAGGTTAATTAGTCTAGTACTGTGACTGTGTTGGAAGATACCAACTTTGTGTTTGCACTGCTTTTCTGTTGACAGCTGAAAAGAACTATGGTTTTGGTCTGTTTGACAAGGATGTTGGATCTGAAGAAAATCTTCTTAAAGGCTGATTATTTGTTTTATGACTGTTTCAATGCTTTTTATGTAATTTGTTGGTAAGGAGCAAATATATAACATTGCTGCCTAACCATCACAAAAGCTTAAATCTGTGGATAATGAACCAATAAACCAGCAAACATTTTTATGAATCTGGAGAAGGCAACTTGCTTGGTTCAGCATCAGTGAACTGAGAAATCAATCCATGTGAAAGCTGTTTGAAGATAAAGAAAGTCTGGGGATTTAGAAGGATGACTGTTTTGCTCTAATACTCCAAGTACTTTATTTGTCTACCGAAATTTACTCGATTTGTAGCTAATGGGCTGCCTTCACTTTTGTACCTCGTACAATGATGGAAAATATGGCAATTGTTCAGAAAAATTGTCCTACTGGTTTTCTTTGTCTTATGGAAGACAAATTTCTTGTAGGTTACCAGAATTGTCCTTGGAAAGACCAGTTTGCTCTCCATATATTTTTTTTTTTCTTTAAACTTAGGTATTTTGAATTAAATATGATTTAGAAATGTGTTTGACATAGCTTTTTGTGGAAAGATGAAGATAAGACTGAAATGTCATCTCTAATAAAAAAAGAAAAAAAAGAGTAACAGCTGAATAAGAGGACAAGGGAAACAGATGGAAAGTTTGTTCTGTTACGGCTGCGTGAGAAGTTGAAGACAGTTTCTGGGCTCCCATAGGTTGTCTCAGTGATTTGCACTTAGTCATTCTACTCCTTTGTTTGTAGAGAATCATCAAATAAAAGTTTGCAAGTTCCTCCAGTAAGTTAGAAAAAGGGACTTTATAGGACAGTGATTGTTGCTAGCTGCACAAGTGTAAAATACAGTTTTATTCTCCAAGTAATGGTGGCTCATCCTTGTAAGATGCCTAATAAAAGGCAGTATTATAGTAATGTGAAAATTAGTGAGTGTTTACTGTTTAGTCACCCTCCCACCAACATTTTCTGATCAGATTAGATCCTGCGTTACATGGATGTTCTTGTCTTTTGTGCATTACATCATCAGTCTTTCTTTTTCAGATGAGCAGAACTTTGTGCTCAGAGATGCTGAAGCTGAGGTGCTCTTCTGCTTTAGTTTAGAGGAGTCTCTGAAGAGAGCACAAGTAGCTCCACTGTTCAAGGTATGCAGATCTAAAAGACATTTAAATACTTGGAGCTTTTCAACCTATTTTTTTCAGCATTGGGACCACAGCTTTTGTAGCTGAGGGCAATAAAACAGACTAGTATATAACGTGAAGCATTTCATTTAAATTTTATTTTTCACTTTATGCCTGTTTCCTGTCTAAGCATTCTTGGGATAGATCTAAGCCCTCTGAGTGACTGGATCCTGTAGATGTGAACAAAACATGCTTAGTATATTTAACAGTATTTGTTCATTTACAAAATTCAGAACATTGCTCCATTATTTGTAAAATGCTACTTATGGAAGGGACTCTTTTTTTTTTTTTTTTTTTTTAACACCAGCCTGGTAGTCAAAGCAATTGCCCATAAAAATGAGTGTCTGAGAGTGAGTTTGCAGTTCAGCCTGAGGGAGTTCTAGTATGATTCTCCTTGAAGGCTGCACTCACCACCGGGCTGTCTGTGAGGATGGTGCAAGATGGTTTTCACGCCTCTGGTTAAGATTATGTTACAGTGCAGAGAGGTATCTGAAGATCCAAGTTGCTAGAGATTCTTCAGTGTAACTGAATTTGAGACTTTTTTTCTTGAGGCAAACCACCTAAAAAGGGTATTTTTGCAACTTGTAACAAATAAGAATCTACGTCTTTTATTAAACCTCAGTACTACGTTTCACTCAGTTTTGCAGTCTAAATAGCAAGGTTATTTTTTTATTGATAGCTGGTAAACAGAGGTAAACTACTTTCTCATCTGATCACCCGTATTAGACTCTGTCAAGTAGTAGGATAATTTTTGTCAGAAATTAGTGCATTAATTAAAAGCTGAAAATTCTGTTGCACCATTTGAGACGTCCCTATGCTTGAAGAAGCAAGGAACATTGTTGTTCTTATGTGTCTTACCAAGCTGCGGTTACCTCCTTTTTGTTGTTGTTTTTTTATTGTTGTTTTTTTGAATCATGGTTTAACCAGTGGTAATTTGACGGTTTCCTGGTTGTTATTTTATAGGTGTTGAAATAGGCACACCTAAGCTATTCAAATTTATCAAAATTGTGGGTTTGCCCTTCCAGGGAAAACATTAGTGGTAACTAAGGACAACTTACCAGCTGATGAATTTGTTGCCATAAGATGTGCTATCTAACACCAGCTTATACAATCATGGGGCAGACTTTGTAAGAGAAGAGTCACATGATAATAAAACGTAACGCGTTGCAGAAATCAGTTAACAAAATAATGTTTTCCCTTATTCTTTCTTTTCTATTTTTAGGGAAAATATTTCTACATTACACCTGGAATTTGTCCCAGTCTTTCCACTATGAAAGCTATTGTGGAATGCGCAGGAGGAAAAGTATTATCTAAACAACCTTCTTTTCGAAAACTCATGGAGCATAAGCAGAATAAAGTGTGTAGAGTGTTGCTTTCTAAAATTTACTTGTAATATCTTACTGTATTATTCTAAGCTTACGATTAGTTTCTTTCATTCAGAGTTTGCTGGAAATAATCGTGATTTCCTGTGAAAATGACCTTCATTTATGTCGAGAGTATTTCGCAAGAGGCATAGGTATGTATAAGCTATCAATGTAATTTGAACAGTATAGCTGTTATTTTGATTTTTTAATTATTATTTTACAAGTACAGACATCTTTTGAAGCTTTCAGATAATAATAGAGGAATACATGGTCTATCCTGCAAACCATGGAGAAATCTGAGCCAGCTGTTTGCTAGGTGTTTCTAATAGAGGTATTTTATAGCCAGGTCACCATAAATCTCTGGAAGGGTAGACTTGAACTTGGGGCTTCAGTCCTGTGTGAGGCAAGATTACTGTCTCAGTATTCATCAAGTTAAAGATTTTAATTTTGACTGTTTTTACTTTAGTAAAGAGAAAGAATGTCTTTGTAGGTTGTAAACTGTATGCATGTTTTCAATATTTCCAGATGTCCACAATGCTGAGTTTGTCCTGACTGGAGTACTTACTCAAACACTGGATTATGAATCATATCCTTTTTGTGTAAAGGTTGTCTGCTGCTTAGGGAAGTGTGATTTACTAAAAGTTTCTCTTAATTAAGAATGAATTGTTTATAATTTTTTAGGATATGTGATATTTACTTGATAGGAGGGTAGTTTAACACCCAGAAACCTAGCTTAAATTCAAAGTGGAATTACTTTTTGTTAGGAAATACTTCAGTGGAGGTGGGAGGCAGGGTTGTTAGAAAGTCATAGTAGTAGAATATTAAGCAACAGGAAGAAAACTTGTCACTAAGGTAAATACTTGTCATGAGTTACTTGCAGATGAGGAAAATAGCTTTTTACTGAAGAAGATTATAAACCATGTTTGGTAAGTGCAGTCGAGGGTCCGGTAAGGTTTCTATGTCTTTATGCGTGTTTTTTATATAAGTTCTGCTTTGCAGTCATTTCTTAAAGCTGTTCTTTCTTAACAAACATACGTATAAATTTACTTGATGGATAGTAAAATGCCTTACTGCTTCGGAATCCTTGGAGCATTAAATCCAGCTGTTCAGCCATTGTACAAAGCAACTAAAACTTCCTGTGGATGCTGTTTTCCAGCTGTTTTCCTAGGGATGATGAGCAGTTTAAAGCAGGAAAGCAAAAATAAACTGCATCTTTTTTAGGATGTGTAATTTTATTATGCTGAAACATAATTTACTATGTTTTGTATTATACTACCATTTTAAGAGAGCCCGCTTTAGGTATCATGATTAGCCCTTTTTTAAACATTTTAACAGAAATGATGGTACTTCAGCCAAAAGTGTAATTTGGATGTAAAAATAAAAGGGCTTGCTATCTATTAAATTATGGATGTTGAAGATGAAAATGTTTTGTACTTTATTTTTATTTCTTATACTCTATTTTCTTTTATATTGATATTTTGCCCACATTTTAAATAAATGTACTTTTAAATGTTTTACTCTATATTTTAGTGGTGGTTCATTTTTTTGAATACTGTGCAACAATGGCACTCTGGTAAGAGTAAATTACTCAAATCTTTTTGCAAGCAATGTAAAATTATTTTAAGCTTATTTTACCAGGTATGTTTTAATATGTGAAATCCCAGTGCTTTAAAGGGAAATCGCTGTAAATGTATATATGTGTTTTTACTGAAACAAGCAACTCGAAGAAAGGAGAAACTATAACCCTGCATATTACACTGTTGTGATAACTTTTGTTTGTATAGTGAGTTTTAGTAAATAAATATTAAAAAACAGTCTCCTGAATCTATATTCAGTTGTATTTCCTAGTACACACACAGTTCTAATAATCTGACTTTACCATTTTTGTCAGTTTAGATTCTAGTACATGAAAAAGTCATCCTAAAAGCATTTATTCTTTCACTAACAAGCCATTTAATTCTGTTCGGGAAGAACAGATATTCACTTGTCTGTATGGCATCAAGTTACTATAGCACCTTGTGAACCATTCACAGAACAATTGAAACTGCAAGATAAAAAATACTTTAAACAATAGTTTATCACACTATGTTTTTTCAAGCATTTTATATTTTTATGCAGAACCATTTTACAGGGAAGCTTTTACAAATACGGTATCATTAAACTGAGGTAAGCTGCTATTTCTAGCTTATGCAAATCTTTCTACAGAGAAATTATTGATTTCAAATCTCTCTTTTGTGCTATGGCTTAAAATGTAAATCCACCTGATACTTGATCACTGTTTCTGTTGCCTTTCTTCCCATGCCTCAATTCAACAAAGGGCTTAAGGAAATGACAAATTCAAGCTGTAAGAATACAGTGGTAATAAATGTCAAGATGAGCGAAGTGCCACGGAGGTCAGTACTGTGCCTGTTCCCTCTTATTGCTGGTTCTGGGTTCCTCAGCTATGCTGATTTACTCCTGTATTTGGCGTTTCTATTGTAAGCAATAAGGGGCTACATGATGATAACAAGAATGGTAAAATTTATATCAGCATGACTTCTGGTAAGGTGACAAAATGTAGTAAATGAGAATGTTCTACTTTGTCTTAAGATGGTTTTAGGTGAATTGGAGGTTAAAAAACGTGTGGTAAAGAGTGGGGAAAAAAATGGAACTTTTTCCCAAATTCCATTTACTTGTCATGGCGGAGTTATGTGCTTTTTCTTAGCATGATGTTCAGCTCTCATTAATTACAGTTTCCTCTTCATTACTAGATAGATTAAGAAAAAGTCTTTAATGTGGATACCTAAGGTTGGAAGTAGGTAACATGATTTTATGCTTTAACTTTTAAAATAGTAAAAAAAGGAGGAGGGACTGCGGTGAGAGTTAATCGTTGGCTGACGAGTTGTTGTGCAAATGGCTTAAGTTGTTCAGACATGTAGACCCGGCAAGGCTGGTCTACTTTCACTGTCAGTGGAGGGAGAGACTGTCTCTAAAACCTGACTTAGTTAAAAGACTCCTGCAGAGAGTGCATCTCTTAACAATTTAGCAAACTAGTTACCTGTATCTTTTGGAACACAGAAAATAGGTGAGACCAATCCCGCCCTAAAGAACTTTGGTAGTGCGTTGCATAAATACTATTTTATTAATCCAGAAAAAAGTGCACTTTTTTTTTTCTTCAAATACACTTCAAAATATGTAATATTGAAATTAACTAAATCTGTGTTAATCTCTGTATGGCTTGAGACTTTCTTCATTATACTAGTTAACAGGTTGCAGAAAGGTTTTGGATGCCTTTTTCCTTTAAAACAAAGATCAGCTGTTCTATCTTTTGGACTTTGGAAAATGTTGTGAAACACAAAACTTCTTAACTTCAATAAATACTTTCTACCTGTTGTGCATTCAGCATATCTTCTGTATGCCTTACAAACAATGAATTGCTGTATCAAATGTAAATGCTGGTTTCAAAAAGAGATACATGCATGTAATGAGTTAGTGGCACTGTTTAACTGTGCATGAAATCAAACAAAAGGCATATGAATTTGCAGGACTGGGTTCTAGAAGCTAACAAGATCTGCTAAAACAGCTTTCTGCAAAATGGAACTTGGCAGTGAGGGAGGAGAGGCAGAGAGAAACCAGGTTTGAATGTGTTAGCGGTTTCTGCCTCAGCAACATAAACTGCTAGACTTGATAGTGCATTTATGCCTCAATAAGAGTTCTCACCTTTTTTAGGAGTAGCTTCTTCCACATTTTCCACAATGAAGCAGTGTTAAGGATATATAATAACTTTGCCAAAGACTACTAGAGTTAAGAGACATGTGAATGCAATAGCATCTGAAAGGTAAATATCCTTATGAAAACTATCCAAAATGCTGTCAGATACTGCATAGAGAAACTTGAAGAAAACTGAATGCAATCATGGAACAAATGAACCCTGTGGGAAACGTGAGTGGTAATGCATCTGTTTCATCATCGGTGAAGACAGTGTGTTTATTTAGCCAACATACAAGTATGACTGATTTGATTAACCTTTCAATTAGAGTAAAAAACAGAACCTGCCAAGAATTTGTCTTTCAAGAACCACAGGAGCTGTCCAGAGCCAACTGGCTTGCACAGATGTTACTGTGCGTGTGATCACAGAGAGAGAAAGGGTTTGATGAAGTATTCTGATACTAGATTGCTGTTAGGAACATGTTTTTCCTTTAGTTGAAGGTTACTGTAATACTTAAGTGACTATTTGATCCTGTCTCCTGTACTCAGGAAAAAATAAGTACCTTTCATGTTGTTCAGTTGCTTGCAGAAGCATTAGGTCCATAATACAAGCTTTTGTTCTTTGTAGAAAATCTGCCCTGATATAGCAGTTATTTAAATGATAAATATAGAATATGTCTGTAATAGTGAAGACATTCCATCAGTTAGGGATCTACTGGAAGTCAGGGAGACATGGTCTCCACTCATTACCCTACAGCTTTCTTTGTCATGAGTCATAAAGTAGAACTGTAGAACAGAATTGTAGAAGTAAGGCTGGAAGAGACCTGTGGAGGTCCAGTCAAGTTTTCAGTATCTCCAAGGATGGAGGTACCACAACATCTGTGGGCATCCTGTTTCTGTATTTTGCTACCCTCAAGAAAATAAGCTATCTGCATATTTAATCATAACGTCCATTGTTCAACGAATGGCTGTTGATGCTGATTTCATCATCGTGCACCTCCAAACAGAGTCTGGCTCTTGTCTTCCTTCTGCCCTCCTAGTAGGTAGTCATAAACAGCAGTAAGACCTTCTGTTCTTAAGGCTGGGCACACTCAGCTCTCGATCTCTCCTTTTGCATTGCATACTTACACCCCCTAATCATCGTGATGGGCTTCTGCTGGACTTGCTCCAGTAGGTCATTGTCTTGCTGTATGGGGGAGCCCAAAACTGTGAAGAGAAAAACGGTACTGGGTACCTTGGCCTTTTTCATGTCTTTCATCACTAGATCTCTTGCCATGTTCAGCAGCAGAGTTTCCTTTTTCTTTATTTTCTTTTCCTTTTTGCCACTGATGTATATTCAGAAACCTTTCGTGCTGCCTTTCACATCACTTGCTAGCTTCAGTCTGGGCTGAGCCACTCCTGAATAAAAAATCAAGTGCACAGTTCAAGATGTGTAAAACATCTGAGTAGAGCAGTTAAGCACCAGAACAGATGTGTTTGGGAAGGTTGTGGAACTTTAATCTTTATGCAACTCTACTATTAAAAATTCATCAGACATTTTCTAAGTGCAGTTTAGTTTGTCCTACCTCAAGGCAAAAGAGTAGATTAAAAGACAGCTCTCTTGATGTTTATATATTTTACGTTTAAATGTTGTGATGCCTTACAGGGTGCTAGGAGATTACATAGACTAATGTATGTTAGATCAGAATTACCCTTTTTATGGTTGGAAATTAAGATTGAGAGAAATTTGCACTGGGATTGGTAAAGCAGGGAATAAAACCCAGGTTAGCTAAATTCAAAGTTCACATCTTGACAGCCAGTCAAAGGCTGCTGCCTTTCTCTTTTCCTCTGCCTGTCCTGTGCTGCTTGCAGCAATAACAAAACAATACCAAAACAGCAGAGCCGAGGAACGGCAACAGAAGAAAGAGAACGTGAATGAAACAAGGAAAGAGACAGGCTGACCCCTCCGAGAACAAGCTTTTGCGAATGACTCCAGGGTTTAATACGGGTAAGTTTTCCTAGAATTTGAATGGAATAGCAGTAATGAATACAAAAACATTAATGAGGAAGTTGCAGATGTGTTTCACTTTACCTGCAGGGCTGTGAGATCAAGAAACACTATCTGCAAAATGATTTCGTTTGCTAAAATTCTGCAGGAAGCTCTGTAGGCTACTAGCGCTTCCTTGTTGCTTTCTTAGTCTTCAGAATGTCTGCTAGTGTTTAAGAGAAAATACTTTCTAGTTGTTAGGTTTCCTAAATGTCTGATCCTGGCTAGTGCGGTCGCATGTACAGACCATGGACCAGCTATTCTGACACAAACAGTACATACCCAACCCGTGTCGTTCAGATGCTAATGATGTCATCATGGTGAGCTTGCTGCCCATCCAAGCTCTTTGGAAAAGGGAGTATGATCTATGTAGGTGTATGATCTATGTACCAGCTGTTCATCACGGAGCAGCTTATGCTAGCGCTGAGCAAGTGGGTTAGGAAACTGCCCCCATTTTCTTAAAAAAAGCAATCCAGTGTCTCTTAGAAATACAACAGGCTGCTCTCAAGGGAAAGGCACGCTTGAGAAGCTTCCTCAGTGGGATACAGGAGCTTTCCCTGGAGGAAGCCAAGTGGAAAGTGACTGACTGAGCCCTTGGGAGATCCTTGGAGCTCTGCTAAGGGAATTTTAACCTGCAGAGTACATACACAGGTAATTGCGAAGAGAGTGATTCCTGGAAAAATATTCCCACCCTTATCAACAGGGCACATTTCTTTGACCCTCAAGCAGTGTTTTGGCAGAAGGAGACCAGGCTATGTCTGCCAGGGAGAAAGCATGGTAGTCAGGAGACACTCCAGATCTGACACAGCTTTGAGTGGGTCTGCCTAGGATGTTTCCTCATAGCAAGCTACATTAAAAAGAAAAAAAAATTATTTTAAGCTCAAGAGGCCAAATTTTATTAGCGTGTCAACTAAAAGACTTTTAAATGAAGTAGCTACATCAAAGAGAAAGGAGATGAAACAAAGGTTTCCCTCCCTGCCCTCTGTGGCTTTATAGGCCTGATCCTGACTTAATTTCATTCAACACAGGATGTTGGGGTTGTGGGAAACTGAAGAGTCCTTTCTGGTGAGCAGGAGGTTTCTTTTTCCAGATACTGAAAATACCTTACTAAGCAATGATACCTCCTCACTGTTTTCACAGCTTTTGGAATTTAACATTTAAATGTGATAAACTCACAGCTTTTCATTAACAATAACTATGTCGTACAGTTCCTTCCTGCAGTACAAAGAGACTTTGTGAGAGAAGATAGAGAAATGGCTTTTTCAGGAAAGCTATCTATTTGAGCTACATTTGGGAAGTCAGGGATAACCCCTGGGACCCAGAAGAACTGGAGCCCACCAGCCTTCCAGAGGCCAGGCTGGAGCAGAGAAAGGAAGGGGAGCTCAGTGATACACCAGCCAACAGCCCAGGTGAGGGCAGTTAGCCTTGGTCTCCCAAATGTCACCATCTTTCTGACAGAGCGCCCAGCACAGTATATAAACTATCCAGGATATTAAAATTGCTACTGAGGACATTAAAAGTAATATATTTTGAGTTCTCAGCCTCTAATCAGTCTCTAAGCTCTCCAAAATGCTGTCTGCAGGGTAAGAAGCAGCACCTCTCATTTCCGACTATGCTCTTTAACTTGTCTGTTCCTCATATGAACATGGGGTCATGGCATGGCTCTGGAGAGGAAATCAAGCAGTTTTCTTACTAGCAAGTTCCGGAGAGTTCCTTTGCAATGAAGGTCTCAATGTGTCTGTTTTACAGAGCCTTTCCCTCTCGGGTAGCAGTAACTGATACGGCTTCATTTCCTCTCTTACCATCCCAAGAAATTTTTTATTGCAAACTGCATTTCTACTTCCGAGGAACAGACAGTATAATAAAATTTAGTTATTAAAAGAAGTATCTCTTTTGATCTTGGAGACCAAAGTTAGGTAGAGGAAAACAACGTTTAGAAACTGCTCTGATTTGCTTTGCTGTAAGGTAGCAAAATAGCTGAAATGCAAACTGATGAAATGCAAGCTCCGTCAAATATCCATTCGTTTATGTTGTGGTGAAATGCCAATATTAACAAACCCTTGGAAGCGCTGTTACAGCTGTGATGACCCAGAAATATTAGAAAAAGCTTTACAAGGAGAGCAAATACGTCTTCCTAGAAGACCTGATATAGATGATCAATATGGCCAAGCTCTGGATCATGTGTGCACCTGCAGGAAGGTTTTTGTGGTTGAAAACTCCTCTATTTTATCTGGTGATATCATCTGGTTAAGTGAAAGACATGATCCTTCCCAACACACTTGTTCCCCTATGTCAGCGAGCTGGGCTGTGTGAATCCATGGGAGCATCAGTCACTCATGAGCAATACAACAGCAAGAGAACAAAACCTGCCCATGGGCTGGAGCTGCAGTACTTCTCTCTGCAGATCGTTTCAAATTATAAACTATTTACAGAGCCATTATAAAACCTATTTTCACATGGATGGAAAGGTATAAGGACTAAATGAAATACTGAGCTTAATAGCTGGGTCAACAAGGACAAGGGAATGCAAGAGATGTGGCTGCACATGCTGAGATGGCTCCGAAGAACTGAGTCACTGGTGGCCAGCCTGAAGCTGGAACAGCTGAACATCCTATGGAGCCATAGAACTACCATGCTTGCTTTGAAAGAAATGCAGGGATAATCTCAAGCAAGAGTGGAAACTCCAAGCTAGTGCCTCTAAGCAATGAAGGAAAATGTACCCTGCCCCCAAAAAGGTGTGTGCAGGGGATTTTGTGAGGCTGGGAGCCTCTGGGAGCTGACAAATTAGTAAATTGTTCCATTTAAATTGAAGTATATTGCAAGAAACTGCCAGTTTTGATGAAACTTGTTTGGGACTTTTTGACTAGGAAGGCAAAATGAATTATTAAAGTATCAAATAATAAAGTAATTGGAATGAAACTAATTGAGAAAACAAAGCAGAAACAAAACGTTTTATACCACTATAATCAAACGTGCTCAATGTGGGGAAACTGAAATGGGAATTCACATTTCCAGTTTTGCTGCAGCATCACTTCGTAACTGCTGAAACGCTGCTGAAGACTTGCAGTTTATCCAAACTCTGAACAAATAAAGAGAGAAACTTTTCAAGTTTATTTTTTCCTCAAGCACCTCACTAGGCATAACTGCTAACTGACCAGCTACTTCTCACAGCACCTCCTAACAAAATCACTGGCACATCGTGCAGCACTTTGGGGTAGTTCAGTCATTTATTTAGGTGATCTAACTGATGTTAATTGTTCAGCCTTCAGTTACACAGACCTCTAGAAATTCATCACCCACCCTCCACATACAAACTGCAAACAGCCATGTTAGCCCTTACTGAGCAAAGGTGAAGGTTTTGTCTTAAGCATCCTCTGCATGAGTGAGCGAAGAAAAAAGAGGGGCAGAAGTATAAGGAGAGGTGTGTCCTTCAAAGGACAGTCAGGAAAATTACAGCTTTGATAGCATCATCCTATAAACTTTAAAAGCACAGCATGGGAAATATAAAGGCAGAAACCAAGCTCTATTTCTACCTATTAAAAATTTAATTCTACTTCTTTCCCTCTGTAAAACACCTATACCAAAACCCAACTTGTACTGGGTTATATTTCGTAGTGAAAAAAAACATGATTCCTGGGCTTCTCTGCTTATGAAATTCAGAAATGACAAAGGAGGTTAAAGGAGCTTTGTTTTACTGCTTTGTTTTACCTCTTTCTGCAGATAGTCTGTTTTGCTTTGCTGTGGTGAGTATGGCTCCCTGGATTTTTAGCAAAGCAGTATACCCCTTTGTGCCATTAAAAGAATTTAATAAGTCAGCAGAGACTGAATTGCTCTCCCTGGTTTTTCCCCTTTAGCTGCTGAATCCAGTGGAGAAAGTCCAGGGAACTTCAGTCCTCGGGGAATGAAAACATGTGTTTAACATGAAGCATGGCAGTAACTGTACTGACCTCTCTTGCGATTATCACCAAACTGAAACCTATACCAAAAGCACTGGAGCTGGGGTTAGCCAAGTACCAGATGGACAGCCTACCAAGGAGCAACACAGACAGACCCACAGCCATCTAGTCCCTCCCTCCTGCATTAACACCATTCACTCCTCCCCGTTAGTTTTACCCATCATGGCAATTTTCTTCCAAAATGTGTATTTTGTGACTGCAAACATGCGGAGCCAGACCTCTGGTTTCGTTGCTGACACTTCTCTTGCAAGTCCGTTTGCAGTCAACCCCAGTTTCAGCATGGATGAAAACTCATCCATAATAACTCAGCAGCATTAAAGAAGAGTAATAATCTCTGCCTCACTTCTTCTGCCTGTAAAATGCACAGAATACGCAACTTGCTTTAATACGACAGTGAATCATTGTGTCTGCATGGAAGAAAATACTGATAGACTTTACAGTGTGATCTGTCGCTGTGTGCTGTTCTTTAAGTCCTGGCTGGATGTTTGTCACCTGTCCTCTTCCAGACCATAGGTCAAGACACATTCCTGGTGTCTGAAAAGTTCTGCGCTCTCATCCGTCACCCGCAGCTTCAGCCTCTGAGTGATAAATTACCAGTTAACACGTGTGTGGCAGAGGTTTCTGTCTTAATTACTACTTGCAGCTCCTCAACATGCTGTTCCTCCTACAAAAACAGGTACTGACAGGCCCTTTTAAAAACGGATGACAATAGACAGAGGCAAGACAGTGTCACCGAGTACATGTTACAGACACACCAGTGTGCTGCTTTGTCAGCAAAACTGGCTGCGGTTTCAGGGTCCTGTGACTTCTGACAGGACAAAGAGGATTATTTGTGCTCTGTGGTCATGGCAAGGGCAAGGATGCTCCCTTCTGGAAAGAGGAAGGGAATCGTGGCACATCTGTCTGCCATCTGCCACCTACACGCCACCTCTCCTCCCAGCTGTGCTCTTCACGTTTAACTTGGTGCTCCTCATGCAGAAGCGTGGCCAAACCCTCAGCGCTAAAGGCAGCACCGAACACAAGAGGGTTTTTCTTTAGGACTGCATGGAAAAAAGTGTTGGAGGGACCGGATTGTGTAGTGGAGTCTTGCCCTGGCATGGCTGTAACGAGCCTGCTGATGCTGGTTTGTTTTGTTTTCTTGGGCTCTGGCAGAACACTGTGTTCCTGATGTTTGCCTCCTGCTTCACTTTTAGAGTAAATTGAAAGCTAGTGAGAAGCAAGCCATTTACAGGCAGGTTTATTAACTGGGATTTATTGCTTATATATCCACCATCACAACAACTTTAAGTGTGTGATGTTTGCAGGGCACAAATGTCGCTCCTGTAGGAATATATTTATTTATATCTAATGGTAATGAGCATAGACCTGTATCTAATGCTGTATATTTAACTCTAATGGGCTGTTGAGATATTTGATGCTGAGTCTCCCAAAGACACATCCTTGTCTTTCATGTTTGAATTCACCTGCCATATAGCTCTTGAGCACAAAGCCATGACCTTAGTGAAGGACAAAGTCGTTGTAAAGTTCCTCTTGTCCTCTCTGTTGGTCTGGCAGCATCATGCAGAAGGGGTTGTCTGTGCATGGACTGTCTGAAATTATGTGGTTCACTTCAGTGACATGAACACCGACACTCACTATTGCCACCTTAGAGAGCTTAGGATCCAGAGGCTGATTTGGGAGTTATGACATTTAAAACATATATTTGCCATCTAATTTTGGGAGATTTAAACTTTAAGCATATTTTGAAGCTTTTCTCATCAGCCACAGGGTTAGAAACATACTTTTAAATAGGGAATTAGAGAACTAAGGAGTTTGTGTTATTCTTAGAATCATAGAATGATTTGGTTTGGAAGGGACCTTAAAAACCATCCAGTTCCAACCCCCCTGCCATGGGCAGGGACATCTTCCACCAGACAAGGTTGCTCAAGGCCCCATCCAGCCTGGCCTTGAACACTTCCAGGGAGGGGGCATCCACAGCTTCTCTGGGCAACCTGTTCCAGTGCCTCACCACCCTCAACGTAAAAAATTTCTTCACCATTTCACAGGAGAGATGCTCCAGCCCTCGGATCATCTTTGTGCCCTCCTCTGGACTTGCTCCAACAGGTCCATGTCCTTCTTGTGCTGAGGACCCCAGAGCTGAAGGCAGTACTGCAGGGGGGTCTCACCAGAGTGGAGTAGAAGGTGAGAATTCCCTCCCTCAACTTGCCGGTCACGCTGCTTGTGATGCAGCCCAGGATAGGGTTGGCTTTCTGGGCTGCCAGCGCACATTGCCAGGTCATGTCCAATTTTTTATCTACCAGTGCCCCCCAAGTCCTTCTCCACTTGTCTGCTCTCAATCCGTTCATCCCCCAGTCTGTATTGATACTGGGGATTGCCTTGACCCAGGAGCAGGACCTTGCACTTGGCGATTCCAGGTACTGTAGCTTGAGTTGACAATAAAAGTTCCACCCAACGCCCCGTGAGCTGCAGAGAAGCCAACTCTTGCAATCTTAGTATCTACACAGTATGCCAGGCAAAAGGAAAACTTTGAAACTCTGACTCTGTGTGCTGAGCTGTCACTGCTACGTGGTGAGCTCTTCATAACACACAGAAAGCAGGATTCATGATTGTAATTGAGTTCTTAAAAAAAATCCTGTTGTATCCTGGGTATGAAATGCCTAATCAAATCAAGTTTACTGCTCAGCACTACGCTGCTAACTGGCTTTGATTTAGAATTTAAAAAGATAATTGTGGATGTGTGCGTCTGCGTAGGTTGGTGTGAAAAGGCCTTCCTCTCCATTTAATAAGCAACCCATTAATATGGACTGCGTTAATTTGACTTTCCTTTTTCAATACGATTGATTTCAGTCCCTCTGTTAGAGGAGGAGATTGAGACAGGGAACACCGGGTGCTCACATGAGAGGCGCGGGTGAGAGACGGGGAGCTGAGGAGCAGTGTGATGGGTGCACTTCACCCCTTAACCTCCTCCCACGGGATCTGTGGGATTCCCCTTGCCCTAGAAAAACCCTCCTGGGAGAAGCAGGGGTAGATACTCACGCTTTAGAACTCTGCTCTTAATATTCTTGGTGGCAGTTTAATAAAGCCACTTAAACATATTTACCCCTGTTTTAGCGTTAATAAAAATAGAATGAGTTGAAAGTTGCAGGTAAACTTGGTATCAGAATAACACAGAAAATAATTCCTGTTTACCAGAACATTTTTCTTTGGGCTTAATTCCTACCTTCAGATGGTTCCAGGGATGAATCCCTGCTCCCATCTGCCTGTGCCCTGATACTGTTTGTTGCTGACCCACTGTAGCCTCTCACAGAATCAAAAGCTGCCCAGACTGGGCTGCGGCTGCATGCCTGAGCTCATCTGCTGTCTTTTACTGCTTATTTTACTCAAGGATGACTCCGTAGATCACCTTGCCTCGACCTGCATCCAGCCGAGGCTCCCTCCTAGGTGCTGGCACCTACCTGGTAGACAGCTGTGATTTTTGAGTCCAATTAATCAGATCAGATTTTAAAGGAAGGGGAGTCAAGATAATATGAGATCATGTGTCTGGTGTGGGAGACTTCACGCTAGGCTAGTTTACCTGACCCCTCAGTATCCATGTTTGCAAGAAAACAACTATAGAATTGAAAGTGCAACAAAGATGATGACTTGATGGCTGCTCTTGGCAGCTCCTTCTTACCCGCTCATAAATCAATACCAAAGATCATGTCAAACAGGCTGGTGCAGCGGAGCTGGGGTGGGATTGCACTGGCCGTGCGTTGTTGCAATAACCCAGAGCAAAGCTCAGTTGATGCTGCTTCCCTGTGCGCTGAGAGCAAAGGGGATATTGTAAAGGACATCCCTGGATTTTGTGTAACCTTTGTCTGTCCTCTCCTTCCCCTGCCCCCATGAATCTTCAGTTGTCCATACAGGCAGCGGCACCCCTGCCATCTTCGCGCATGGGCTTAATCACACGCAGAAGCATGCATTACAATTCAGTGATCTTCCTCCTTCTGATCTTGCTTGCAAAGAAGCAGGAATCAGGTTTTCTGATTTTCAGGGATGGAAACTTTCTCTAGAGAGAGTTCTTGCCATTTTTTTTCCACTCATGGAAACAGTAATGATTAACTATTGCAACTTTCTTGAAGTTGCTTAAAATGACTAGCTGTTCTGAAATATAGTTAAAAAAACCCCATAAGTCCTAGGGCATTCCAGGAGAAATCTCATCATCCCAGTATGTTACCTCAAAGTCTACTGATCATGGGCATAAACCAGGATGATGAGATCCAGCTCCTCTGTAGAAACAGCAGAAGGAGGGTACTGCCTCCCAGGGTCCTTCGGCCAGTTTGCCACAACACCAGGCTCCTCCTGACCCCTGCTTCAGAGCTGTCTTTTGTGGGCTTAGGACTTCAAGGCATGGATTTAGCAATCTGAGTTGTGGGGTGAAAGATTGTCCAACTTCAGACTTTGGTGTGACTGCTCCATTTTTAGCTATTACCTCTCCCTGTAAATGATGTTTTAACTAAACTGGTCTTGTGGTATCATTTAATCAAAAGCCGTGTTACCTGAGGAGATGCCTTGTGCCGGGTGGTTTGGCTGCTCTTGCCCCAGGAGTTGCAGAGAGCAGCCTGGGCACGGGGAGACCATGTGAGGAGACCACCTACCAGATAGGAGACCATCTGGGACCACAGTACGGGCAGGGCTGCAGTTACCAACCCTGGGGATGTCTGCTGCGATCCCAACAAGGACACAGGGAGCAGCATCCAGGGTAGACTCAGCAGGTGGAAAGTCAGATGGAGGTAGCTGGTTAGATCTTGGGATGTGAAGTTTTTCCTTTATCTGCTTTTCTGTTCAGCTGGGAACATCGGAAAACACCAAAAGCACCATTTACAGTGTCTCCCCTCTTCAGGCGATGGCTCTGAGCTCAGCCGGTATTAGGCAGAAGTTTTTTTTGACACTGGTGAAAGACGTGCAGATACAACTGTGTCCTCTGAGCCTGGAAGAGCAACTGGAAAACTCACCTCTTCATTTATAGGGGCCATGCATTCAAAGGGACAAAACACAGACCTCCTGGGGGCTGGGTCAGCCACCAGTGGCTTTTCCCTGGAGTATTCACCTGCGAGACCAGATCCACGTGTCCCTCCCATGGGCAATGCTGATGTCCCTGGGCAGGGCTCACCTGTCCCTGCATTGCCTCTTCACCACAGCCTGATGCCAGCCCAGAGGTAAGACCATCTGCTGCCATCAAGGGAAATCCCCAAGTCACCAAGCAGCAAAATTTGTTCACCATCAATATGGATTAGGTCATGAGCTGAGAGACTCTTCTACCACGTATTCAATCCCTGAGTTACAGCAATATTTTCCCCTTGAAACTCTGTTTCTCATATTCACCAGCACAGCAATATTTCCTAAGCACTTACAAGAAGTAGTTGTTTTCCTCTGCGAGTATGTTTTCCACAAGAGATACAGCATGTGAAGCAGATTTCCCGTACGATGAAAGGATGTTTTACATACACTCCTTTAGAGGCCTATTGCTGTATCTCTGGGGATCTGGAATACTGTCTAATAATATACATTAATTAAAATAAATAGTGCTCTTAATTATGTCTTGTCACACAGTTTGTACTCTACAATTTACTAGTGCGATGCAGCTACTATAAAAACATTAAAAACATACTTGTATGTAATTTTACCTGTACAAAAGTACTGCTGTGGTGCTTAACAGATCGCTCTCTTTTATGAAGATGCGGCAAGTCACATCAAGGTTTCCTTAAACTATGTTTTCATAACTTTAAACAGTTCTGCTTCAAGAAGCTGAGATGGCACAAGGACACAGTCTCCTAACGAAATACAAATGGGAAAGAATGAAGATAAAGGCAGTTACAATTTATAGCTTATACCATAAATAAGGCTTACTCTAACAATAAGATCAACTGTCACAAGAATGAGCATCTTTGAAATGACAATGAGGGGAATCCAGGGGGGTTGGGACTGGCTGGCACTCATGTCTTCAAAAAGTTGTTTATATGCATCTTTGCAGAGCATCACTTCACATCTGGAATCTCTAATATGCTCCATAATGCTGTGGTATGCAGAAAGGGAGAGGTGAAAACGCAGAATATACTTCGATCCTGGGAAGCTTTAAACTGGGATATATTGCAGCAGGAACTTGCAGTCGTCTGTATCCCTCCTCCTTGCTCCAGGTCTCTCAGTTTGTGTCCGAAATACTTGTCCCTTGCAGGGGGAGCAGCAGGGAGCTCGGTGCCCACATCCCCTAAACCACTGTGTGTGGCTGGTCGCAGAAGTAACGACTGGGTTTAGAAAAAGGGAAAAAAAACCCAAAACCCGGTGACAAGGTCCTCTCCAGCGGTTTGCTGACCGCTGGACCTGAAGCCTGGTGTTTAAGAAAAGACTGGACGTGGCA
>NW_009600022.1:0-259 GCF_000690535.1 Cariama cristata
CCTCAATCCACTCAGACCCCAGCCTTCACGGAGGGGGCGAGCGCTGAGGATTCGCATCAGAGACGGGCACCTCGTTTATTTATGTTTTTATTTATTTAGGCAGGAAAAGCACCTTATTCCCGTTGCTCATTAGCCCCAGGGCACTGCCAGGGCCACCACGGGTGCCACCACCAGTACCACCAGTGCCACCAGCTCCCACTGCCGCCTTTCACCCATTGCTCCCCATCTCTTAGGCGAAACCCACCCTGCGCAGGCCTCG
>NW_009600022.1:345-860 GCF_000690535.1 Cariama cristata
TCGTTGCCCAGGGTTGCACCCAGACCTGCCGACCTCGCGGTTACACCCGCCGGCACCTCCTGATGCCGCGCTGGCATTGCAGGGCTGGCAGGATTTCAACCCCTCCTACCCTCTTTTCTTCTTTTTTTTTTTTCTTTTTTCTTTAAAAATTTTCCTCTTTTGGAGGGTGCCGGGAGGGAAGCAGCTGGGAAAGGCTGAGCAGAGCTGCGGTGGTGCCGATTCCCGGGGTGAGCCGTACTCCTCAGTACCCCGAGAGGGCTCCTCGCTGCCGGGGCAGCTGGTGACAGCCTCGCCGGCCACCGGCATCCCGTATCACCAAACAACCGTGTCTTCAATGACGTATTTATTTGGAAAACACTGAGAAAGCAGCACGTGTGTGGTGCAGAGCGTACCGGTGAGGGAGGAGCGGTGGCACTGATGTCTCTGCCTCTGGCACTTGGTACCCTCCGTCTGCCAGGATCTTCCCAAAAAACGGGTACGTTCCAGGGGGGAGGATTCCCCCCGTCCCTCCCCTG
>NW_009600022.1:897-1611 GCF_000690535.1 Cariama cristata
TGCTCCTCCACACCACCAGCGCGGTCATCAGCAGGGTGACGAGGACGGGCAGCACGATGAAGGGGCAGAGGATGCCGTTGGGAGGGTCGTGCAGCGCCCGGCCGGAGGGCGAGCAGTTCCTGAAGTACTGCTTGTGGACGGCCACGAAGAACTCATCCACTAGCCGGTTGGGCCAGTAGCAGTCGAGCCTCTCGGCGATCAGCGCCGTGCAGTTTGTCAGCTCCCCGTAGGTGCTGCAACACAGACAAGGGCACCGGCGTGGCACCAGCACCCAAACACAAGCACGCCGCCTCCCCGTGTGTCCCCGCCCCAGTACAATATAAAATATTATATACTTTCTATTACAGATGTATTGGGGTTTTGAGGTTGTATTTGAAATTGTTACTTGGATTTATTTTGTGTGTGTGTGTGATTGTAGGTAGATAGGTACAAAAGTCTATGGGTTTCTTTTAATTCCCATCAGGTTTTGCCACATCGATCACACTTTTTAAGTGCTCACCCACAGCCAAAAGCACAAGGAGTTTTCCTTTACAGAAGTAAATGAAAACAGAAATGGGATTTACAGCAATAACTAGAAGCAAGGGGTGGGTTTTTTGGTTTGGTTTATGTTGATTTTTGCAGGATTTCACGGCAGACCAGCGCTATTAGCAAAATACCACTCCGACCCACGTAACCCTCTGGCACCTTTAGGCGAAGACCTTCACGAAACCCATC
>NW_009600022.1:1628-2421 GCF_000690535.1 Cariama cristata
AGCTCCCCGGCTGCCGGCCTTCGGGGCCCCATCCTTTCGCTTGCGTGGGGTCAGCCAAGAGGGGACGGAGATCAATACATGAAATCTACTTAAAAATTCTTTGAATTGCCCAAACCCAAGGGGTTTGCAACTGAACCAACAGCATGCTTTTGAAGCTCAGCTCTCTGCAGCACCCTGCTTTGCAGGTCCGCAAGACCACGACCCATCCCACCTCTCAACGGCCAGCAAGGCCATTTTTTTTTTTGAGCTTTGTGGAGTGTTTTTGTTGGTTTTTTTTTCCAAATATTTGGAAAACAAGGAGCAGCCCTGAGCAAGAGGCACTGCAGGAGGAGGACAGCCCCTGTGCTGGTCCAACCAGCCAGCCGCTGCAAGGACAGGTATTACCACGGGTTTCAAATCCTACCTGCTTTAAAATTGGCCATGCATTTAAAAAAAATAAAAAAGTATATATAATTTTCTCCCCCCATCCCAGTTACTCACATCCTAGAGAAACAGAGCAAACCAAAACCCAGTAGCCAATTAAAAACCCGCCTGGGGGAAGAAATATTTTATAAGCAGCTTCTTCGCTACTGGCCGCAGCCTCTCTGCATCCCATCAGCCGGGTTTTCGGGCAGGCGGCGGTTGCCTTGCCGTGCCCATCGGCACACAGCAGCGCCGGAGGGAGCCCCTGCGGAGTGCGGTGATTTAATTAACGGGGTGCCTGGAGCTACTAAAAGCAACTTCTGCTCAGCATCCCAACGTGCAAAATTACCGTTGCCTGCTCATCAACAGCCTTAGGAGAGCTCAGGAGCTG
>NW_009600022.1:2456-2699 GCF_000690535.1 Cariama cristata
TGTACGTCAGCGGGCTGAGCCCTTCCCCACCTCAGACCCCGCTTTCGTGTTGATAAATAGCGGCTCCCATCATTACACAGGAAGACGTGCAAGTAACCAAAGCAAAACGGTGACAGCAAATGAAAGGATAAATTGTAATTGCACTTTGCACTTAGGCAGCATCCGTATTTCAGCGCTCAGATGGCTCCGTGTGCACCGGCTGGGGAGAGGACGGAGCCGAGGGGCTACAGCCCCCCCCCCCCC
>NW_009600022.1:2806-18748 GCF_000690535.1 Cariama cristata
TTAAGATCCCCTAAGTCTCTTGTCCCTTTTATTTTCACGTTCCCCTGTCTTCAGGAAAGCCACCCTGCCCTGGACGGGATCATGTCCTCGGCAGCAGCAGGGCGGCATCGGGGGCACCCCCAGAGCCCGCGGGAAGCGAGCAGAAGGGGCCTGGAGCGAAAAGAAAACGCTCTCAGCCACAGCTAGAAGTGTAGAAGTGACCAGGAGGGCTGCTGACCTCTTGGCCAAGGGAAACCAAGTCTGGGTGTTCTTCAAGAGAAGAGTTTCTGCCCTTTGCTTCCACAAAGCACTACTTGACCATGACAGTTTTATGAACGGCCAACCGAAACCAACGCCAAACTCTCAACTGTAGCCCAGGCTTTAATTTCTTCCGCTATCTCATAGACCCTTGGCCATCCATAGCCGTGCGCTGCCAACCACTGCCCGACTCCACCCCTGCCATCTGTGCAGGTCCTGAGCTGCTGGGTCTGGTGGTGTTCAGAGAATAGACTGCGAGACGCCGTCCGTCGTTTCTCCTCACGTGCAGAGCACCGAGACAGGCGGCATGGAGGACCTTCCCATTACCGGTGCACCGCCAGCTACCGTAGAGGGATACCAACGGGATCCGTTTGTTGCGACAGGGATAAACCAGACTCGTTGGTCCCAGGCTGCTGCTTCCGATGCCTTGTCAGAAGGGATCAAGATCCCACCGGAGAGCAGCAGTGTTGACGCCTGGGGCTGAGCGTGCTCTTCCCTGCCACAGCCGCGGCGAACGTTCATCCCGTTGCATCTCCAAAGAGGCATCTGGTTCTCTCACTCCTTCCCCGCAAGCAGAGCTGCGTTATTACGTTAGCACCACTCCAGCGTGGTCCCACCGGGGAAATCAGCCCGTGCTGACGGTGAAACATCTCGGCAGGGGTTGTTTTCCCGCCCCACATGGCTTCTCTGCCTTCCCCTTGCCACCCCACAGCCCAGGCCGGGAGAGCGAGGTCCCCCTGCCACGCTCACGTGGGCAAACCTGAGCCGAGCTCTGGGAGCTGTAAGGATGATCGTGCTACTTCTGGTGGCCAGAAAGAGGTGGAATCCTCAGTCGCAGAGTTAAAACTCTCTTTGGAGAGAAGGTAGAGGCAAGCTTTTGGCTTTCAGAAGACCCTACGGCTCATTTGCAAGCCCCCATCTCCCAAAACACCATCTCCTCCACCTGAGGGCACACCACTCCCAAAACAAAGCCTCCAGAGATGATATCCTCACACACAGGAGAAAGGCATCGCCAGATCTCACCCACCCCCCGCCCCCATCCCATGCTATGGAGGACCACATGCTGTGCGCCAGTGTGCTGGGGGTGCTGATGGGATCAGGGCGCTGCCGCCAGCTACAGCCCAGAGACGGACCCCGCTGCTGCTGCAGCCACCAAAGCAAAACACCACGATGCCAGCGACTGACGCGGATGCAGAACTAGAGCGGCGCGGCGTGCCACTGGCTCTGCCCTGGACAGGGAGGGGACTCAGGCTGTCCCCCGCTGCCAGGGCTGGTGGCAGGGGGAAGAGAGGGGCTGGGTGTTTAGGGACAGCCCCCCCCCCAGGATGCAGCTAGGACCACCCTGGAGACGATGGTGAGGACAGAAACCCAAGTTGGTGGCACCGAGGGCATCACAATGCCTGGCAAACCACCCAGTTGATTTTTTTGGGGGAGGACCTAAGAGACCTGAATGCCACCGACCCCGAATCAGATCCAAGGCAGGGGTGTGCAGAGAAATACCCGCACCCCGCATCCTCTCCTCCCTCTAAAAACAGCTGAGCGGGACCTTCTGGCCGTCACTGAAAGCAGAGGGGGTTAACCACAGGGCAGATCCCTGGACAGGCTTCCAACAAGCTCCACACTGGCTCAGTCGGGGTAAAGAAGCCACTGGGCCATGGACCTGCCCCGTGACATCTCCCCGCGGTTTTGCAGAGCAGCCAGAGGGTCTTAGGATGTGACGTGGAAGGATGAGTGTCCCCGCCTTCCCAAACCTGCCTGGGAGCAAGCGGTAACCAAAGGAGCGGGTGTTTTTCATGCTGTTTGCCGGGGCTATGACTAGCCGGCGCAGCCCAAAGCCACGCACCATGTGCTGTTCGTAACAGCCGAAAGCCAGGATGCAAAACCTGGCTGGCAGTGGCGGAGTTAGTTAAGGTGCTAGTTGGAATTAGAGGATGTGACAAAAGCCTTTCCATCGTGCACCTCTGCACCCATGGGAAGGTATGCGAAACCCCTCCTTGCTTCTCGCAAGGACCATCCAGGTGTGTGTGCAGGAAAAAAAAAAAATCCTAGTCCACGCACTCGGGCTGATCCTGCTTCCCCCATCCCTGAGGAGAGGTCAGTAGCATCGAGGAGAAGCATCCCCAAGTCATGTTCCCTTTTCCCAACCAGGCTTGGGCTTCTCTGGGATCTTTCCCAATACCAAAAAATGCCCGCAGCCCAGCGAGAGCTCCCCTGGGAATGGCAGCTCTTGGGGGCTTGCCTGCGCTTTGGGATGGAGGGATGCCCGTGCCCGGAGGAGCACTGGGGGTGTCCTTGGCTCGCCGTGCTGGGCAGCGTGTCCCCACAGACCACGAGACATGGAGGGGGGAGAGGGAAAGGAGAAGTGGTCTGCACCCACACCACCTCCCTCTTCTTCCCCCCCCCTTCTCCCTTGGGTTTGCCTTAAATAGCAGCATCTTAATTTAAAGTCCTTTAAAACGCCTTAAAAGAGTAACTTTAATTTCTAAAAAAAATATTTTAAAATGTGATTATTGAGCTGATGTAGGATAGCACCGGGAACAGGCCAGGTTTTTCCCAAGCCATCCCTCCACCACAGCCTGCGGGCAGGGAGACAGGCAGCCTGCCCTAAAAAGTACAGCATCGCTTAGTTCTAAATATTTTTTTCCCCTATCCGACGTGAACTGCAATTAAAACTGTTTTCCTCATTGCCATGGAAACGGTTTGGGTTTAAAGGATGCTGTGGCAGGAGGAGGCCGAGCAGTGTGGGGACGAACGCCCGTGGGCAGGACGGGGACGGGGCTGGGCCACTGGTGGGAAGCAATCGAGGACTGATTTACGGTTTGACGGGATCTGAATGCTTACCCTGCTGTAAAGCCTAAGCACGGCCTGTTTGGGTGTTTTTTTAACACTGCAACCGAGACTGGAATTTGCTCTGCCATTCATTCCTCGCCAGTGCCTGGGTGTGGATGGTGTTACACTACGGATACCGGTTGGGGCTCACAGGATCGCCAGCTCTCTCTTTTGCCATGAGTATCAGGATTTTTTTTCCTATCCTCCCCAAATCCCTTGCTTCAGAAGGAAAAAAACAAACAAACAAACAAACATAACACAAGGCTTTCCTTTTGCTTTGTAAATGAAAAGACAAGACTGATTTCTTCCTCTGCACAGTTGCAAGGCGAGCTTGGAGCCATGCTAAAGGGGTATCCAGAAGGGACCTGGCAACCTGAAGATAAATAGATAATGAGACAGTAATATGATGGATCAATTTGTTTTCTATAAGATATTGGATAAATAACCTGAAGACACGCTGTGAGTGTACTGAGAGCTGTGAGAGCAGCCCCCAGCCGGGGGTAGGAGCGGGGCAGGGTACCAGGCGTGTCGGGAGCTGGCAGCATCAGCCCTCATTTCTGGACCTAGCTGCAGCTGTCAGTCCGGCATGCTCACACTGGGGAGCTCCTTCCCCGCAGGATGCCCACGACAAGGGAAAAACATTCCCCGGAGATTTTTAGGCGTGCCATGGGAGGGATATATTTGGGAGGAAGGTGCCTGGCTCGGCTGGAGTGACGCCTGCAGCTGCGGCACCGCCTCAGCGCAGCGAGCATCCCCCCTGTCCCGCTGGCTGCTGCACCAATGCCGTGCAAAAATCATCGTGCAAAGCTGTCCCCTGGCCACGGTCCGCCAGTGAGTCAAAACCACGCAGGAAAAATATCTACAAGTCACCAGCTCCTGCTGATGTATTTGTGGGTGAGCAGTGGGCATCCCGACCCCCCTTCCAGCAGCCCCAGCTCTGCTAGCAGTGCTCCACGTCCTCAAAAATAGCTGCCCCGAGGGAGACCGCAGCTAATCCCCCAGCTCAATCGCCGCGCCGATGAATCTGGACCTGGAATCAAAATAGCCAAGTTGATCTTTGGGATAATTAGTCATGCACAGCTGAGCTCCTGGTCAAAGCAGCTCGGCCACCCTCATGAAGCAGAGAAGCCCACGACGCAGCTCCAGGTACATAATCATCTGGCTTTTAAATAACAGGGCAGCCGCAAGCTCTGGAAAACAAAACACCAGGGTGCTCGGTCTAAATCGCTCTCAGGCCGGGGATCCACGGGCCAACACCATGGAGGGGCTGGAGAGACCGGTAGGTGAGCAGCCCCAGGCAGCTGACCCAGTGGGCACCGGCACGCACGGCCTCAGCAGGAGCATCCGAGGCCACGCCGGGTCACTCGTCCTTTGCGGAGGAAGAGAGGGAAGGAAACCAGGTGACCCAAGGGAAAACACTTCTCAGCGGCCCTTCTCCCTTCCCAGGAGACAGTGTTCATGCGCAACTTCTGGAACTAATTATTTTATTAAAAACCACCTGGTATCCCATTCCCAAAGCGTGTAACAGCTCACACAAGTTCCTCCCGTACCCAATGAAGACTTGCCTATCAAAAAACCATCAACTTTCCCCAAATAAGCATGGCTAAGAAAGCCAGCAGAGCTCAACTGTGTTGGCCAAACCATCTCAGAGAGTTGGTGCCTGTCCACATGGTGCAAGCCCAACCTCACCAAACGTTCCCGGTCCAGAGAGATCCCTCTGTTTCATCTGAACGCAGCAGTGCCAGTGATGCAAGAGCTCAGTTAATACCTCTGAGGGTAAGTTGGGAGGAGACTCTGTAGCCTATAAATAGGACCAATAAACCACAATTACAAACTCTGCCGAGACAATTCATTTATCCAGATGTTCCCATCGTGTCATTCTCAATTGAGCAGTAAATGATGGGCCTAATGGGCAATTCCCTGCTAAATGCCTCACACGAGAAATCACAGCTCCGAACCCGATGCTGCTGATGGTACAGGTCCTGTCAGACGCAAAACCTTCAAACATTCCTCCTTCTCATTTCAGACAGGTTTCAGGCATCAAAATTCCTTGGTTTGGGGGAAGATGTGGAGAGGAATCAGGCTCTAGGCAGGTGTTTCATGTCCATTTCTTCATCTCACGCCTGGTGGAACTCAAGTCGTTCCCCGTAAAGCCAGAAGGGCGACCACCCAGCCTATGCCACCCCCTGCCAACTCCTGCTGGGACATCTCCCTACAGTACCTTTTTCTCCTAAAAGGGGATGGCGAGTCCCACGCACACTCAGGGAGCAGGGGTGTCGAGCGAGGTGACCACCCAAAATCCGTATTGTTGCAGAGCACCTTATTTACAGCAGGAGTTGCATTATTTCTACCTGATTTTCCCAGTGCCCTGAGGGCACAGGAGGACCAGAGGAATGTCACCTCTTCAATAACCCTGAGCCTTGTGTTTTCACGCAGCAAATGGACTCCCCCAATCCAATTAAACACTGCGAGTTTATCAACATTTCCTCCAAGTGCCTCAAGGCTAACAAGTTTAGTAGAAGCTATTTAGAAGAAAAACAGGATGTCGGAGATAAAGAACAAGCTCTTTAATACACCTCTGCTTCCTGTGCAATGGCTTTCGCCGAAGGTCTGGAGGAGGAGATGGATTGCATCTCATCAGGCTTGCGGATAGACCCAACCAGGACCAAAAGCAAAGTCCTGTCCCTGGGACACACGGGGACGGCCCAGGTAGGGGACAGCTCTGCTGAGATGGCCCCGGGGTTGTAGCTCACCTCCCACACAGCTGGAGGACCCAGGGAGGTGGTTATCCCCTCCTCCTGCCACTCACCACATCTGGATGGTGCCTCCAAAAGTGTCGACAGAGGGGGACAGGTCCCGCGGAGACCCCCAAGGCAACGGGGGGCTGGAGCAATGGCAGGAGCCCTGGACCAGATGAGGTTTCTCAGAACCAGAAAACCTCCCACAGTCTTTCCATTCTCTTACCTTCCCCTCCATTTTGTCACTGATAAAGGGGAAGGAAAACCCAAGCTGTCCTTTTCATAAACCTAGCTCTATATATATATCTGTTTACATACAGGCATATATAGAGAATTTAATATGGCACAGAAGAAAGGGGCATGAAACAGGAAATCAACCAAAATCTTACAAAAACTCTATTTTTTTTGTGCAAAACGCTCATGACATACAGCAACATCTGCTCACCATTCCCAACAGACCTCGATCCCCACTTGTGTCGCAAGAGCTCATTTTTGCCCGCCGCTTCATTTTCCCAGAGAAAGGCCACGACACAACGCTGTACGACGTGGAAAGCCAGCTCAGAGCGGAGAACGGGTTTTTATTTTTTCTTTTCAGGCCCTCACGCCAACACGTGGACAACCCTGACCGCTCTTTGCAACTTCATTCAAAACCATCTCGCCAGGAGAATGATTTACGCCATGGTGGTACCAACAAATTCAGCTCTGCCGATTACAAATAGGAAAGCGCCAATCCAAAGAAAGCGCTGTTCAGGTGGTTTGCAATAAAAAAAGAACCAAAAGAAATGCCAAAAAAAGCCAAAACCACCCCCACAGAGCAGCACATTCCCCATATGCAACATCCCTGCTCTCCCTAATGCTGCTGCATTAAGTAGGGCTCCCTTATCACCCTCATTATCCCCCAAAGGATGCCACCAAGCGCTCCACCAGGAAAGCAGACCGCATCTCTGCTTCTCCAAAATCATAAATCATGGCTAATTCCCTGACACTGATTACAAACAGGAGGCTTGGCAGAAGACTTCCATGCCGTACCGTGCCAGCCTCTCCTTCTAGTTGCTATGAAAAATCAACATGCAACTTTTGGAAGCAGTAGGTGAGCCAGCAGGTCTGGTGGGACGGCCTGGAGTTTTCTCAGAGAGGGTCTGAGGGCATCTTGGTGGGTTATGGGGTTTTTCAAGCTGAGTTAGGGCATTTTGGACTGCCTGGAGAACCTGAGTGCCGAGAAAAAAGAAAAATCTCATGGAAAATATGTCCATCGAGCAGTAAGAGGTAATGGAGCTGTGATGGGGATCCCAATCTACCACCTTATTAACACATGGATACCCAGCACGTAGCAGACAGCTGTGGTCGTCTCCTGTTGAAGCTCCATCACCGGGGCGTGTGGTTTCTTCATACGTACAGAACTGTATTGAGCAAGACCACCATCCTGATTTCCAAACACTGCTTAGGTTGGGCTCCTTGAAAGTCCACTTAATCACAGAACGGCTGAGCTTGGAGAGGACTTCTGGAGCTCCACCTCACCTTGTCCAAACGCCCCTGCTCAAGCAGGGCCACCTAGAGGTGGTTGCTCATGACCATATCCAGATGTTTTTTTTCTCCAAGGACGGAGACTCCACAACCTCCCTGGGCGACCTGTACCAGTGCTCGGCCACCCTCACAGTGAGAAAGTGCTTCCTGATGTTCAGAGGGACCCTCCCGTGCTTCAGTTTGTGCCCATTGCCTCTGGTCCTGGCACCGAGCACTGCTGAGAAGAGCCTGGCTCCATCCTCTTTGCACCCTCCCTGCAGGTATTTATATACCTTAATAAGATTCCCCTGAGCCTGCTCTTCTCCAGGCCAAACACTCCCATCCTTTCCTCACAGGAGAGATGCTCCAGTCCCTTCATCATCTTCGTGGTCCTTCATCAGACCCTCTCCAGTAAGTCCGTGTCTCTCTTGTATTGAGGAGCCCAGAACTGGGCCCAGCACTCCAGGGGTGGCCTCACCAGTGCTGAGCAGAGGGGAGGAATCATCTCCCTTGATCTGCCAGCGATACTTTATCTAATCCAGGACACCGTTGGCTCTCTTTGCAGCAAGGGCACCCTGCTGGCTCATTGTCAGCTTGGTGTCCACCAGGACCCCCAGGTCCTTTTCTACTGAGCTGCTTTCCAGCCCGACAGTCCTCAGCTTATACTGATGCCTGGGATTGTTCCTCTCCAGGTGCAGGACTTTACAATTTCATGAGATTCCCATCGGTCCATTTCTCCAGCCTGCTGAGATCCCTCTGGATGACAGCACGACTCTCTGGTGCATCACCCACTCCTCCCAGTCTGGTATAGTCTGCAGATTTGCTGAGAGTACACTCTGCCCCATCACCCAGACCATTAATGAAGAGGTTAAGCGGGACTGGACCCAGCATTGACCCCTGGGGTACACCACTAGTCACTGGCCTCCAACTAGTCTTTGTCCAACGATGACCATGCTCTGGGCCTCGCCGTTCAGCCAGTTTTCGACCCGCTGTCTGCTCATCCAGCCCACACTTCATCAGCTTGTCTCTGAGGATCTTATGGGAGACGACGTCAAAAGCCTCACTAAAGTCCAAGTAGGCAATGTCCACTGCTCTCCCCTCCAAGCCCACCTTGTGACCCCTCCACAAGCGACCAGGATGGGGAAAGCCCCTTCAGCTGGACCCAGCAGAGACGAAGCCAAGGCAGCCTCAGCAGCAAAGCAGAGCGAAACGGCGCATTTGTTTCTGCCCTCCCCCCCCTCCCCGGCATGAAATAAAACCCACCACTGACCTCCTTACACCCCAAAACCAAAGATGGTGCAGGCAGTCCTGGGATGCCAGGAAGGGAGGGGCAAGCAGAGGGACCTCACTTACCCCACGGTCTCATCCCAGTCACACCAGAGCCGCTGCCCAATGCCCTCCATGCTGAGCTGGAACTGCTTCAGGCAGTAGTGCCGGATCATCCAGCCGTAATCCGCCTCCTGGCACGCCGTCGCCGCGATGAAGTGATGGGCTGAAAGACAGGCGAGCGGCAAGCGGGGTTAGGTTCTGCTGCCGTGGGTCATGGCACAACGACAGCCCCTTGCCCCACACCGTGCGGTCCTCCTGCAGCTTTTCAGGCAGAGGGCATCTGCCAAAGCAAAGCTGGACATCAAAGCAACCCCACTCTCAACCAGGTTCTTCAAAAATTGCTTCTCGGGGTTTTATTTCCCTCTTCACATCCTTCTGACCCTGCAGCACCATCCTCCATTACCCTCCCAAGTGCCTGACGCTTGATAAATCAATTATTCAAAATATGCCAGGTAAGTCATAAATAAGTAAGGACACAGGTTTATTCTCTGCTGATCACTTGACGCACATCTTTGGACTTTAAATTCCCAGTTTTTCGGTTTACAAAAAGAGTTAAGCATGTGGAGGAAGGTGGGGAATAACCCCACGGCTCCCAGCCAGATCCCTGCTGCTGCTGAGCGAAGGACCCCTTAAAAATTATCTGCACGGTGCCACACTTGGAAACAAAGGTAGATGCGTGTAGATGTGGTGCTTAGGGACATGGTTTAGTGGTGGACTTGGCCGTGCTAGGTTTGTGGTTGGACTCGATGAACTTAAGGGTCCTTTCCAACCCAAATGAATCTATGAAGTATCCCTCTCCGATGGAGGGCAGGGAGAAGCACAGTGAAATTCATCTCTGGCTGCATGGCGCTAATTTAATTCACCTCTGGGTAGGCATCCCTGCTAGCAGTACCTGCTGGTTTGGGACCAGAGAAGGAAGAGACGCTGCTTACTTCCCTCCAAGTTTGTGCACAATGACTGCAATGATGTTGCTAGCGAGCGGAGAGGGAAAAGGACAGTAATGCTACGAAGGGAAGAGGGAGCAGGCTCAAAGTAAAAAAAAAAAACAAACAAAAAACAAAAAACCAAAACCAAACCTTCGGAGGAATGATTTACTGAGCCTGGCTATAAATAATATCTTTCCCTTGGTCCTAAAGTGCCAGCTAGTGCTTTTGCAGCTCCTGGAGTACATTGCAGGCAGGCATCACATTCCAGCTCTATTTTTTGCTATGCATGAACAACTCTGTGCAAAAGACTGGGGCTTTATATCTATTTTTATCTTATTTTTTTAACAAACCAGAATTTAGCGGTCTGCAAATGAAAGCCATGAGACATCACTAACGGGTCTTGCCCGAGGGATGCCCTCGAGCGGTCTCTCTGTAGCTCCCCCTCCAAATCCTTGGAGCGCTTAGGTACCGACGCCCTATGGGAATGGGTGGGAACTCAGGACCCGCTGGTCAGGATTTGGGTGGCGAGGGGCCCCCAGACCCTTGGGCGAGGTTTCTGGATGGCTGCAGGGCTCCCACGTTGCCTCCCACCGTGGGAGCTGCTTCGGTCTGGCTCGAAATAAGACAATATGTGAGTTATGAAGCCAAGGGAGGGGAGTTAAGGATCGTTAAACCCTCACCGTTGCAATAATACAACCGAGTTTATCGTAACCTAAAGCTCTCCCCAACTGATACCACCCAGGGACTCACCCTACAGCACCTCCGCAACACGGCCTCGGCCAGAGACATGCCCTGCTCCGAAATGGGAAGGTGTGGGATGCTGAAGCAAAGCACTGAAGAGGAAGAGGAGGAGGAGGAGGGAAGGTGCAATAATTTTACCTGAGAGCTGGACTGTAAATCTCAGTCCAAACAAGCTCACAGATGATTGATGGCTGGGAGACTTTTCTCCCCTTCCCATCCCTTCAAATCCGGATGAATCAAGTGAACAAGCGACATGGCTGAGCGAGCAGCAGCATCCAAGGGAGGTTCAGGTGCCACCCCTTGGGGTCACCCCTCGGTGAAGACCGTGCACCGGACTGTGAAGGACAAGCGCCCCGCAAACGTGACGTCCATCACGCGGCCGGACAAACAACTTGCAGAGAAAACGCCGCCGGTGAACGTGTCGAGTGCGGAGCGGGAGGGAGCTGCATAAGGGGAGAAAGGAGAGCAGGGGAGGTGAACAGATTAAAAAGCAGCCGGATGAGCGGCTGAAGGGGACTGAGGAGCAAAGGAGGAAATGGAGCCAGGCAGAAAAGAGTGAGAGACACAAAGTGTGGAGAGAAATTGAGGAAGACAAAGCCGCTTTAAAAAAATTCAACAGCGATACAGCACAAGAAGAAAGAGAAGCAGAAGGTAACTGAGCATGGCCAGGCTGGCTTCGCTCCTCCTCGCTCCCAATTAGCAGGGATGAGCCTAGAGACAAGTCATCACTTGTACCACAAAACCAACTCTCCTTAGCGATGCCCAAACATCTCCTGACGACCACGCAGCTGTTCCTGCAGAACGGACCTAGAGGCAAACACCTTGACAGGCAGCTCCACCTGGGGTGGAGAGAGGAGAAACACTAAATAAACCATGGGGCTGAAGCAAGTGAGAACCGCAAATTGGCTGCAACGCCTGCTTGAGTAGCTGCAAGCCACCTCTATCTGGTAGGCAGCACAAAAATGAGCCCTGCTATGAAAAGAAGAAAAAAAAGAAACAACAACCCAAAGCAAATGAAAACAAAACCTCAGGGAACTTGAAGTCAATCAAAGCGGCTCAAAAGACACTGCCGGGTTGGCCGTGGGCTGAGTACAAGTGTGGGCAGCCAGGAGAGAGCCAGCACAGGGGCTTCGTCATCCCCGAGCGTGTGACCCGGACGCTTGCATTTTGTTCCTGCCTCTTGTCTCAGCTCTGAAAGTCCTTCACAGGCCCATCGCCCCCTTTCTTCCCCTCCAGCAGCTCTTCACAATGTTCTCCAGGAGCTCTGCCTTCCCCATGAGGACCTGCCTTCTGCAGCGGTGAAGATCGCAGGTGCCGACAGCTAAAGCTTGGCTTGGTAAACCCAAGGAGCGGTGCAGACCATGCGCCTGGAAGAAGTCTCTCCCACCGCATCTCCCATACCTACACGTGGGGTCTGTCTGCAAATCCTTCTCCCCAGACCCAACAGCCAGTGACTGAGACATTTCACGAGGACATCTGATTTTTAACATTGTGAAGGGCTCTTTTGTTTTATACATCAAAGGCAAAGAGCATCCAAGAGGAGCAAGGCTCAACAGAGCCCGCTGTGTAAATGCTGCGAGGACGGAGCTGGGCACAGCGAGGCCAGAAAGATCTTTTGTTTTTAGCTGGCCGGGCAGATTAGTTTTAGCTTTAAATGCACATTTTAATGTCAAAGCGAGCAGAAGCTCCTGCGACGTTTCCACATGGTCCCCACCTAAACCCATGGATATTTCCCTGCTGCTTCCCAGATTTCCCCCAAAACCAGGTTTATCGACACATCAGGCTGGGACAGGCTCAGGGTTTGTAACAACAAGGGGGGAAAAAAAAGCAGGGAGGGATTTTAGTATCTCCTGGCTCTCATCCCAGAAGGTTTTCCTCCCCCTCAGCCCTGCTGATGGAGGGGGCATAAGTCAGCTGCAGTGAGCTGTAAATAACTGAGCTCCGGAGCGGTCACGTCTCTGTACTTAGCAGCATCCATTTGTGAAGGCTATAAGGAGCTGCTGAATAAATAAGCTCCAAAACCCAACTACACCGAGGCTCCAAGAGCTCCTTTCTCCCATGCCTCCGGCAGTCCTGTTCCCTTGGGGAAAAATGGCAGCGGGAGCTGCGGGAATGCAGTGGTCCTCTGGGAACATCCCACCGGAGCCATGCGGTACCTCCAAAGCCCCGCTTGGTCTAGACACGGAGCAGGGGATTATTTCCATCTTCCCATGTCTGTGCATCTGTATAGATGATACAACTGCGAGCCCTCCAAAATTCATCCTTGCAGCTTGTGCGCGCTGCCTTCTGCGTGCAAAGATGTCTTCTGCTGGAAGGAGGCACCACCCGACGTGGTGTTTATCTCAGCGGGAGGACCTGCACGACTGTTAATGAACACCGTTCCCTGCCGAGAGGAGCACTGATTGCCTCTTAAAAGCTGTGATTTTAAGGATCCTTAATTTACCTACTCCCAGGGAACATCCGGAGAACGGCGGTGAGAAAGTCATCGGAGGGAAGGCTTTTTCAGGCATCTCGGAGCCTCTTGATTGCTCTGGGATCGATGTCCTCGAGAGTCTCAGCAAACGTCTACCAGGGTTCAGCTTACTGAGGGTTAGTTGCAAAAAAAACCCCAAGTTGCTGATGTATTTCAGCAGAAAACCAGTGCTGGCCCTGAATTGTTACAAAAATGTCAGGAAAATAACTGGATTTTTCTGCCGTTGCACTTCTTATAGCTGGGTCTGGGCCAAGAGCTCTGGGCTGACAGCTCCAGAAAACAACTTGGTGGACACCACCTCCTCCTCCTCCTCCTCCTGCCACCGCTGCAGAGCCCGCACACTTACCACAGTGACGGTTCACCTGCAGAAAGCCCTGAGCTTTCTCTGCAAGAAAAGTTCTGTATTCCACGTCACCATCCTCTCTGCGTAATTCTTTGGTCTCCGGCCATTTTCTCTTCAGTTTTCTGGGACTTTCTGGGCTTGTCTTCCTGGGACGTGCAGCCAGCCCCAGGGGGAGGTGGAGGCAGGGAGGATTGCGGAGCCTGAGAACAGATAAGCATTTCAGGCTGACATGGTACAGGAGGTCAAAGCGATGCCAGCGCTGACGGATCTGGTTCCCAGGCATCACGATGGAGCCTGCTGGCATTTTTTGCAAGCCTCGCCGCCCCAGCCCTCTGCCATTCGACCTCTGGATGCTGCCCAGGATGCGTGCGCGCTGGGAATATATCGAGAGTTTGGGGCAGTGAGTCCCAAGTAAGGCAGTCTCATTTTCGGGGAGATCCCACCAAGGTGGACTCACATGCCGTGTCCTTCTGGGCTTGCTGAGTTTCTCCAGACGCAGCCGGAGCCATTGGCCATGTGGCTCCTGCAAATGAAGGCTCCTCACCCAGCGCCTGGACTGTACCCTCCTTGTTTGCAGTCTCAGCCTAGGAGGAAGCCCTTGATGGAGGTTCTTCTATAGGATGGGAACTGGGGGTGCCCTCATTTGTGAACCTTGTCAGTGGCACCCACTGGGTGATGTTGGAGGGGCTGCCAGACCCACCCAGCATGGCTGTAGCTCGCCGCTAGTCAGCAAACGCCCACGACAGCCCTTGCTGGTGCTGGATGAAGGATGAAACTATTTGACTATGCATGTAGAGTAGTCACCAGACCATCCCAGCTACAGCTGGACCGGCGGGTTTTTGTTTTGGTGGAAACCATTCAGGGCTTCCTAGCAAAGAGCAGAAAACAGCCAGTTACACATCTAAAAGCTTAGAAGTCTCATTAAACGCCAAAAGATCACAGATAATTGCAAAGTGACACTCACAGCAGGGCTGGCAATGAATAAGCCACATGTAGCTAAACCCCAGCACCAGCAAAGCTCTGGGCTCAAAGAGCAAACATCCCAATATCTCCTCCTGGGCTTTGCCCAAATGCTGTGACCCCTCTTGTGAAATGATTAGCTCTCCCAACAAGCCCGAGATGAAAACAGTCTATTTTCCGCTCCTTTTTGGTGTGGTTGGTTGCTCTGTTTTATTGAGAACAAGCCTCGCGGTTTGAAGCCGGTTGCAAAATAAAACCCAACAGGAGTTGGAAATCTGGAGCTCATTTGCTGAGCCTGTTTCGAGCCCTGCCTTTGCCACGTCCCCATCCAGCGGGACAAATCCTGCCCTGGCAAGTCCGAACTTGTGCGATTAAACGAGGTAAAGCCCAGCCGGACAGACGTGCTGCATGCTGCCAAACTGGGTACTCACCAGCTGGGAAGGATGCTGGGAAGGAGACGGTCACTTGTGGCTAACCCCAAACTGATTTTTGCCCCATTCTCTCATGGCCAATATCCCCCGGCCACTCACCCTGGTGACAAAAACCTCCAGTGGGGACCAAAGCCCCATGTCCCAGCTGGAGGTACCGCAGGGCTCCGGGAGAGCAGGTCTTGAGCAGAGGGGAGGATTTTGCAGGGACAGCCTTGGGAAGCCTTGAAAGCCGCTCTGTACATGGGGAGCACAGGTTCATTAGCCTCAGGCTGCCTCATTTTGCTTTTCAACCCCTCCCTTCGTGTTGGGACCCACATTTATAAACAGAGCAGCTGAGCTGGTCCTCACCAAATCCATTTCTCAGCAGCTTCGCTTTCACTCAGCAGAGGCACCACATCTGCTGCTCATTAGCAACTCAACATAGTTAAGCTCCAGTTTTCATCTTAAGCCTGGTGAGCATCTGGTAACCCCCCCGAAATGGTGTCCTCCCCTCAAAGTGGCTTGGGCACCCTTGGGAAACATCCCTGGGTCAGGTTGGAGCAAGTCCTCTCCCAGCACCCCAGTGCCCTGCCTGGACTGAAGCACGAAGCTGAGGGAAGGATCAGACCCAGCCCAAAACTTCTCATCCAAAACACTCGTGGGATGGCGGGAAGAGGACATGGGGGCAAGAGGCAGAAGATGAGCATGAAAAAATCCTGGTTTGCAGCCAAAAAGTGGAAAACTTGAGGCGGGGGGGGGGCTTTGTTGACTCCAAACCCACAAACGAGCCCCGCTGGAGGCAGCAGATGGTTTTGTGGGGGACGGAGCAAGCATTCACAGGACTAAAAATAAATCCATTGCTCCCGGCACCGCTCGCACGGAAGGGGCTGGGCTGGGCTGGGCTGGGCTGGACTCTGCGCGCCAACCTGCCGACATGGGAACTGGTAGCATCGCTGCAAACCTGCCCCGGGGACCTCCCTGACCTACCCACACCTTCTCCTAAGCCTGATTTTATGTTCCCCAGACACAGCCAGATTTGGCACGGGGGGCATTTCCAGCCTGCCGCTTTGTACGTAGCCTCTGGCTCCCATGGCAGTGTTAGAAAGTCAGATGTTTTCTTCAAAAAGCAGGCTGAGCCCCAAAAGAGGTACAAGCCCGGCGCTGGGGACCAACCTCCTCTGCAGCTCACCCATCCGAGGAGCACGTCCTGCACCAGGCTCCGAAGACGCCCATGGGGTACAGCTCCGGATAGGGCTTAAAAACCAACCCACTGCATAACCTAGCAGGAAGCTCAGGTCTTACACAAGAAATCTCATGCCAAGAAACATGAGAAAGAGGGGAAGTCACCCACACCAGCTGGGGAGAAGGAAGAAGAAAGGCACAACTGCCCCTTCCAGTATCTGCAGCCCCCCCCCCCCCATCCCTCCCCGGGCCCACCCTCCCTCCCCACCGC
>NW_009600022.1:18791-28951 GCF_000690535.1 Cariama cristata
CTCCCAGTACCAGCTTTTAACTCAAGGCACCTCCCTTTCCTCAACTTCAGGTGAGGACCATCATCTCGGCCTCTTTTGTAAAGCACTTGAAGATACAGAAAAGCCGTAATTGTTATTTAACAGGCAGAAAAGGAGCCCACAGCCACGCACCCACCAGTCCTGCAGCTGCCAGAGCTACCCTGCCGCCACCTCCAACCAAATAAATTTGGCCAAGGAAAACGGACAATATGTAGCACTTCAAGCATCTCAAAAACTGCACCATTGGATGAGCTGCTGCTGCTGCTTTTGCCACAACAAAGCATCAAACTCCTTGTGTCCAGTTTAGAGACCTCAAAAATGCGTGGAGGTGTTTAAAGTCTGGGCTGCCCAGGGAGGTGGTGGAGTCACCATCCCTGGAGGTGTTTAAGAAAAGCCTGGACGTGGCACTCGGTGCCATGGTCTGTTGACGTGTTGGTGTTAGGGCAAAGGTTGGACTCGATGATCCCAGAGGGCTCTTCCAAGCAAATCGATTCTGTGATTCTGTCCTCACTCCTATTTCCCAATTGCTGTAGAGATGCAAGGGCTCGGCAGGCAAGCCCATGGGAAGAGCCTGTCCCCTGCATTGGCAACCCACAGGCACCCAGCTGAGGATGTAAGGACAAGGAGGGACTCACCAGCCACCCAAAGCAGTCACCCACCGTCTTGTTTAACATGAGAAGGACATTTCTCATCCCGGCAGCATTAATTCAGAGAGCTGCTCTGTCCCAAACCCACTCCCTGATCCTTCTGGAAGACCCTTGGGTCCCAAAACCAGGCAGCCTCTGCCTGCTGCATGCTTGTTCACTTGGCGTGCTGCGACACGCTCCCTTAATCCGCAGGATTTTCCTTCCCAACACAGCCATTCCGGATATAAATTAAGAGGGAATTCATAAGATTCAGGGGTTTTCATGTGCTGAAAGGGAGCGGGTACTTTTCAACAGGCCGCTGAGTCACTTGCGCAGCGAGGATTTCGGAGGCAGAGCAGATGCGAGGAGGTGGGGGGACACCTGTCCATCTCCCCCCACCCGGGAAGGCTGAGCCCAGGATGTCTCGGACATGTTACCACCGCTCGCTTTGGAGAAGAGAAGGAGCATCCCCTCCTCCCTGCCTCCCCTCTGCCCCGGGGGGCTGCAGATGGAGCAGCAGAAGGAAACTACCCAGCTCCAACTTGAACGGAGCCGTCTGTAAGCACGGCACGGACGCGGTTACAAAGCACAGCCGGAGCTCCCCAGCGAGGTCTGCAGATGGAGGAGGGCTCATCCCGTATTTTACCTGTCCGACAGCTTCACTGCCGGGAAGCCACAAAAGCTTTCAAAGGACTCGAGGACTTGGGAAACTTGGGAGAGGAGTCACTCAGGCTGAGGGGAAAAAAAGCCTCACGGCAGGGAAAAAACGTTAAATGAAAAAGAGACAGGGCTAGAAAAAGTCAATTGTAGGAAACTGGATGTTTCCGCGGAAAACACACAGGTGGTTGTGGCTTTGCTCATGCTGCTTTGGGGAGCACGCTGCAGGCGCTGCAGCCCTGGGGCAAAGCATCGCCGTGGACCTCCCCCTGGGGCTCTCCTGACCCTGAATAAATACTTGCCCATTAAATCCCAGTGAAATGAGACCTCCGTGCCAAATACGCACCATGGCAGGAGGTGCCGTGGCATAAGTGCCATGCCAGAGGCATAAGCCATGGTGAGGGGCAGTGTAAAACCTTGCTGGCTTGGGAGACAGCGGATACTTGAATGCAGAATCGGTAGAGAAAGGCAGTCCCTGCTCAGCCAGGCTGGGGACGGTCCCCTGTTAGGGACCAGGCCACGTGGAAAGCTTGGGCAGCAGATGCCCTCCAAAGAGGCCAAAGGCTTTCCCATCTTTGGGAATGAAGCCCAACATGCGGTGGGTCTGAAGAGCACGCTGCGGTCCTGCCAGCGCCGTCCCCCCGCTGCTTCCAGAGGAGCATCCCCAGAAGTCCCATTTCTGGGGGGACGTGGCCTGGACGAGGACGGGAGCAGAGCCAGCACAAGGGCTGCACCTCACAAAAGCCAGGCTGGAGGCAACGTGATGATGTTCCAGAACCACTTCTGGGGATAAACATCACCTGGCATGAAGACTTACTTACGGTAAAAGGCAGTAACAGGAGAAGGTCAAACGGAAACAAGTGGATCACGAATAAGTATCGGCTCCAGCTCAGCTGCACACCGGCAGCCGGACACGGCCCTCGGCACAAACGCCAGCCCAACGACCGCAGCAGCCCCATACCATCATGTTGCATTTCCCAGTCCCCTCGTCGCACCTGCAAACAGGGCACGCAGCACCAAAGCGCTACCCTTGACTACATCCCTACCAATTTTTTGGCAGCCCGACGGTCTTTCCATAAACACATGGTCTACAATTCACTCTGAAGCAATACTGGGCACCATGTTTTTACCAAAGCACCTTGCACTCGAGCGCTGCAATTGCTTTCCCCCCGGCCACGGTGAGAGGTGAGCTCTGGTCCTCGCTTGCTGGAGCCAGGACCCAGACCCTGCCACCCCATCCCGGCTCTGCAGTCACCCAAGGAGCAGGACTGCAGTACGACCCGCTGCACCCGGCAATCAGCTCGGTAGCTAGGTCCCTAATTAGGGTCACGTTGTGAGCAGTGGGCTAACGAAGCCGGCCAGTACACAGGTTGGGAGTCCTTTGCCTTCATCTCTCTTCCCAGCGCAACACCTCCTCACCGCGTCCTGGCTCTCGCCGCCTGCCAAAGGGACCACATAATAACGGAGATTTCCCTACCCGTCCCCCCGGGGACCAGCTGCTTTCCCACGAGACAAGGGACCTGGCCTGAAGCACCTTTCGGAGATGCCTGTGCTTCTCCCTGGGCATTGGGGGGTCCTGCTGCTGGAGATGAGATCTCCCGCATCCAGGGTGGCAGCTCTGCAAGGAGGAAAATAATCTGGGAGACTGAAATGAAAACCTCTATGGCCTTCAGCCTGCCCAGGAGGGATTTCACCCACCTACCTCTGCCGATAAAGCTGCCCGGCATCTGCACTATAAAATGATAGCAAAAATTCAAACACCCCCATCCTAGCAAAACCTAAATGACTACAAATCATCAAAGTACCAGCTTGATGGAGAAATCACTTCCTTCCTTCGCAGGCACAACAGGATGCCAAAATTAAAACCTCAGATATCCTTTTGGATTTCATGATTAAGTTCAGCTGTATGCAAAATACCTCATTAGTGTTGGCTGGAGAGAGAAAAAAAAAAAAGCTATCTATTTATTTTGGTTTGTGTAATAAAATGAAGGGGAATAACTGTTCCAGGAGCAGGGTCCCACCGGATGAAGTCCCCTTTTTCTACAGCAAGTTAATAAATCAGATTAAAGGCATTTAGGTTCTGCATGGGAAGGACAACTCCAGTTCCCCTAAATAGGAAAGTGAGTAGTTTTCTGAGGATTTGAGGGATTTAAGAAACATGGCAAAGCTTTGGGAAGGCTTCCAAAGCACTAAATTACTGCTAGATACAGCAGCTCAGGACAATAGCAAGCGATTGCCTCAAGAAGCCCACCGAAAACAGATTCCCCGGCCCCGATCCCTGCCCTGCTCAGGAGATGCTCAGGTAGCAGAGATCCTGCTGCATTATGTTATTCCTCTTCCAAGTTCAACATTTCATGGAGCAGCTACAACGCAACAGCCGACCTCTCTCCAAGGATAATTTAACATTGTTCTGATACAGGTTTCCACATAACGGCTCCCCTAAGATGCAGAATATTTGATTAAAACTAAAATGCAAAATAAACACTGGTACTTTGCAACCCAGAGCCCAGGGCAGGACAGTCCTGCTTAGCTGGGTCACAAGAGGTTCACTTTTTATCATGTCGTATTGCTGTTAAATAATATTAACTACTAAATACACTGAAATAGGCTGTTCAAAGAGCCAAGATCCTGGTCCACTTTCTGTCCTCGCCTCAGTTTCCCACATGTGTCGGCACAAGTTATGGTATGTCCTTGTTACTCATTAATGGCAGCCAAGCACATTTCCACGAACAGGACTTACCTTACCTGTCCCTAGACCCGATCCTGCGTAGGGCAGAATAACAAATATAAAGTCTTTCCCTCAAAAAATTCATTTAGTAAAAGATACAATCAAAATGAGCTGAGAAGGGAGGAAGGAGAAAGGAAATGCTGAAAACCAACTGCTGGCTGACTGCAAATCAGGAGAGGGAAACATCTGCCATGAGGAGTTAGTTATAAAGATAATTATATCCTTAATGAATAGCAGGGTCTTTTAAAAAAATAATTCGCCTCGATTCAAGTAATGGAGGAAAAAATGTAGGTTTTAGACATGCACGGGAGATGCAGGATGGTACAGCCCTGGCTTCACCCACTCCTAGTTCAAATCGGGTCTGGCCATTATCCCCAACAAATACCCACTCGCCGACCTCAAAGAGCCGAACCAGGGATCCCCGTTTAATTCTGCACACCCATCTTTTGCAAACAGCCCGCGCGGTTGGCGGCAGCTTCCAGGGGCTGAGGGGAAGCCACCCCCGGGAACCAGGCACCTCTCTCCTGCCTACCAGGGCAGGACAGTGGTTTCCAGCATCGTCATCCCAACACTTTAACCCAGTGTTAGATCCATGCTTTCGAGTTATTTTTAAAACATCAACAAAGCACAGGATGCCAAAAGAAGCCAGATGTCGGCTCAGTCTCAAAGCCGGGCTAGTCTTGTTGCAGAAAGCCAGGGAGAAACGAGCGGCCACCACACTCAAGATCTCAAGAATGTGCTAAAGGCAAATGCACTCTTCTCCCATCCCCGAGACTATTTTTTCCTTCAGCTATTTCAGTTGATTGAGGCTATAATAAGAACAGGAAACCTAACACCAAGGTTAAAAGTGCCCGGCATCGGTTTGGGTCCTGTTGGTTCAGGTTTCAATGGGTTCGTGTGTGTTAAATGCAGATTATTCCAGTACATGGGACTAGGAACCATTTTACTGAATTACCTTCAAGATAAAAAAAATCAGTTCCCAGGCAATGTTATTCACTCAATCAGATTGCCTATAAAGAAGCACGGAATAAATAAATACGAAAATTAATTAGGGAGAAAAGCAAAATAAATAGCCACACTATCTTATTGGTGCATTCATCACAGGCTGCAAAGAACAGCAGCTTGACTAAATACTTTCCATATACAGCTTCCAGACTAAAATCTGTTGCTGAGCCACATGAGCAGCTCGGGAATAATTTCTTTTCCTTTTTAACAGAAGTTTCTCGATGTAGTTTTCTTTCCTTCCAGCTGAATAACACCCAGAGATGGCACTTCTCTGCAACTCACCCACACACAGCGCTGCTGTTTTCCCAACAAACGTTACCTAAAGGATATGGGGAAACCCGGAGAGATCGCATCCTGTGCCCTCGCCTGAAATCCAGGGCTGCCGGAGGTTTTCCCCCAGGCTGCTGCCCGTTTCCCGGCGCAGAGCCCCGCTGGGATGCTTTCCCAAGGTGTCAGGCTGTGGTTTTAAATCCTCAAAAGCTCAAGCTGTAGAAGTGCAGAGACAAAGGACTGAGACCAGTAAGCAGGTTTGTTACTGGATTTGCTGATTAAAAGCAGTGAGCTCACAGGCAGCATCGGCAGCAGAACAACGGCAGAGAAACAACAGCACCCTGGGCTCGGGATTCCCTGCTACTCACCGATGCACCGCGGGAATTTGCCCAGCAAACCCTAGCCACGATTATCTTTTAGAAGAGAAAAAGGTATTTAGCTATTTGACCAAGTCAAACACACTGTATATCTCCTAGAAGCAGTTTTTAATGCTTCTCTCCCCTGAACCCAGTGTTGCCCCATGGTGTTTTCAGTCCTCGCTCGGTGCGGGGTCTGTGCTGGCAAGGGCTGCGACCACAATCATCCCTTTGGGGCCAAAAACCTCCAAACGTGTCCGCTAATACCGACAGAGCCAGCCTTTACAGCCGGTGAGGGAGGCAGAAGGAACTTGCTAGCGCAGAGCAGTAACTCTGGATTTCCACCCGCAAGTTTCCAAGACCTCCCTCAACTCTGTAATGACCCGACACTGATTTCCAGCCCTTTGAAAACACGAAGGATGCCAACCCCATTTTTAGCAATTATGAGGTCTCTAATTTTATTCCAGGTCATGGCATTTATATTTTCATTACCCGCAAACTCCAGGGTCATTACAAATAGGAGGCCACAGTGTCGGTGCTTAACGGCTGTTTATTTCAACAGCATTGCAGAGTTAATAAATGCAATTCAACTCCTGAAAGCCAAGTGCCTTCCTGACCAGATAACACAGCCTACACCCAGCTGACCAAACCCATACGCCACTGGTTTCTATAGGAATAGAGCTGGCACCTATGGGAGTGGTATGTGAAATTTCACAGTGGAAATAATTTATTTTTCACTACTCAGATGCTTTTCTTTTAATGTATAGGAAGCTTCAAGTCCTCTCCATCTCAGAGATGCTCTGAAAGGGAGGAGGAACGTTTTACTTTATTACCAGGGGCTTATAACACGACATGCTCTAAACAGTCAGAGACACGGTAGTCTTCAATGAGTCTTTAAAGCAAGACTAAGTGTTTTTCTAAAAGAGGTGCTTGAGCTCAGATCACACGCAGGCATTACGGAGTGTGTCTTGGGCTGAGGGAAGACATAAATAATCCTAACGCACCACAAAATTTTGCGGTAGCGGTGCAGCCGCCCGTCTCGCAAAGCTGCTCCTGCTGACAGGCAGAGGTTTCCCTTTCTTGTTATTTTTAAGTGTTAATCTTTTCTTACTACTATTGTTCTGGAGTCCAAGAAATTCAAGTGATGAGCTGACTACAGCCTGCAAAGCACTGATGGATGGTATCAAGGTGTAAGGTATAACGGTTTAAGGCTGGTTACAGGGCAAAGGGAATGCACAGGCACCCAGGCACGTACAGAAAACCCAAAGCATCTCCCCTCACTGCCGCCTCCTTTCCCGGAGGCCTCTTGGACCAAAGTCCAAGGATCAAAGTCATGTTGTTTATATGTACAGTTAAGACGATTTAAGGCACCCTAAAGAACTCCAAAGGTTTTACGCTGCTACCTTTTCTCCTGACTCCAGGGTCCCAGCGGTTGAAGAGAGGATACAAAGGCACTTGCAATTTTGTATTTTCCAGGAGAGATCATAGCGCCAATAACTGTTTTGGTTTTTAAGAAAGCAGCATTTTCTGTAGAATATGCAAACACAATGTTGTACAGCACAGACAAAAGATGCAGGGAATCAATATGATATTAATATTTTACTGGCCTTATTTGCAATTCCCTCTTATCTCTTTCAATAATACAACTAGCTACATCCAAAAGGAGTCAAAGCAGCATGGCACAGCACCGTCTGCAACCAGAAACGGGCACGGGAAGCGAGTAAATGCCAGCGTGGAGAACGTCCATCCCCGCGGGATCTCCAGCCACCTGCCAGCACGTTGGTGAGAGGCACCACTCTGAAAGCAACAGTACCGAGTGGCACCCAGCCCTTCTCACGCCAGCCAGCATCCCTGGGTACACACGCGGGGGTACGGGAGGGACGCGACTGGCACATCCCTGCATCACCTCCACCAAGCGGTGCAGCACAAGTGCCACGGATTCAGGCCCGTCTCTCTGCAAACCGGCATGGGTTTTAGCAGAAAGAACAGGGACTGTCTGTTAACTCTCAGCTGCGCGACCTTGAGCTGGCTCCCGAGCCATAAACCTGCTTCATCCATCATCACCAGCAATAACGAGTCTCCTTGTGAAATCCAGCCCTCAGGTAAGCCCCTAAACACCCAAATAAGGCTGGAGAGCAGAGCGTGGTGCTGATAATCATCACCGCTCCCGGTAACGATGAGCGAGAGCACGGCTCATTCCCTCCCCTCCGAGCAGTCGCTGCAAGGAACTGCAGCCAAAAGCCAGAAAAAGTCTAATTTCACTTCTAATGGAAGTAGTTACCTTGGGATACAGCTGGATCTCAGGCCTGCTGAATGAGACTGGGGTTATTTTTAGGTAGTGGATACCCTGACCATCACTGCTTTTTAAAGACTCCACAGCCAGTTGCAAAGTTTCTTAAAGCTTGAGCTTTAAGAGAAAGGCTTTTCTTACATAGGAGGAAAGCTCAGCTGATCCTGCCAGGATCTGAACCCTGGCTTTAGTACACCTGGGGGGTTATGGTGGCAGGGAGAGGGTCTGTGTCATCCTCTTGTGGCTTGGACCGCGTGCAAATTTGGAAGTCAACAGCTTTGAGCTGCCAGGGGAAAGCTCTCCAGTCGGGCAATATGGCTCACACGGCTTTAGGCCAGGGGCTCGGTCCTCACCACCAAAAAGTCCTGCAGAAGCTCTGGTCACAAGGCAGGGAGGATGCTCCCAACCGGCAGCAGCAATGACCAACTTAACAACGGCACAATGAAGCAGTATCAGCTTGCTCCCACTGTTTTATTCCGGATGCCATCCGGGCATCTCAGACAGTATCTATTTCTCCTGAAACAGAAAGACAGCCTCCCCAGACCACTTCTGCATCCTGCTGTGGGCTGCAGCAGCAGACTGCAGCTAAAGGCAGCGAGAAGGAGCTGGGGCAGGACGAGGCTCAGTGAAAGCCCCCGAGCTCAGGGTGAGCTGCCTACAGAGGCACACAAGTCTCCAGAAATACAGCTCTGGGGAAGCGATCATCGTAAACCACCCCTCAGCACTCATCGTTCATAAAGCTCTCTGCCATTTGCAAAGGAAGGGGCTTTAGCGACAAAGGCAGCTGTCCGAGAGCATGTCCCAAGGCAGCGGCAGGGCTCACAAGCTGGCAGTAAAAACACCAACACACAGCCATAAAACTCGTCCTCCCTACCCACTGCCTTTCCAAAGAGGCTCTGCAAAGCGGCGCGGCACGATTTACAGGAACCGAGACGATGGTCCCCACGTGAGCGTGAAGAGCTGGTGTTGAGCAGCAGCACTCCAGGTTTGTCTGCCACCTCAGCGCCCATGTTAGCAAGATCCTGGCACACCTATTAGCAGAGCTTTTTTCCCTCCTTTTATCTTTCCCTTTTTAAAAAAATTTTATTTCCATTTTAAAACAGCTGCTTCCATCAGCAACCTCAAAATTCAGGACTTCACTGTGACTTCTGAGGTCTCTCAGTTGTCACTCGCAATTTCAGGGCAGCCCTGTCTGTGTGCGGGGCTGAAACGCAGAAAGACATAAGCAGTTTTGTTTCTTTTTTTTTTTTTCCTTAAATAATGCAGAACATGTTCAAAAAAAAAAAATTGCAGGAGGAGGATGTAGTGAAAGACAAATATATCCACCACTCGACAATTGGCTGTCATCAGTTAAGCAGCTTGCATAGAGGCAGATGTCCTGCTGCGACCGAGCCCACCGGCGATGGAAAAGAGCAGCCTCGAGTATCACCAACTCCTGCTCTCTTCACTTTCAAAAGTTACTGTGCCCAAACCAAGAAAAGGAAGGGGCAGGAAAAAGGGAAAGGGACTGGGAAAACAGAGCAGAGAGAAATCCTAACTAAGCAGGAATTACTGCTCACCAGCAGCAAAATCAGCCACAGGTTTCTATGTGGGACTGCTCCCTCCTCAGCCACGGACCCGGAGCCTTTCCCCGCAACCGAGCACGGAGAATGTACTTCATCGAACGGCACAACCTTCTCCTCCCCGTGAATAACCGCCAGCTAAAGGGTAGTAAATAGTTAATTACGTGGTACAGATAAGACCATTCCATGCAGCACAGCTCAATGCATTCATTATTCACCAGGGTTTTGAGGAAAAAAACCGCATGTGAGAAGGAAGGAAAAGGAAAAATCTATGTTTCCTCAAAGAGCATTTTGATTTCATTGAAGATCAGCATGAGGACGAGGGTACACGGTTTCCCTTTTACGTAACCTTAAATAAACACACTTCTTATACAGAGTACCAATAGGTGATCCTTCTGAGCTTTCTGCTGTGGATACGCAGGTTACCAGCACTGCGTAAGTCTCTACCTGTTGCATCTGAAATACTAGGAGCATCAAAAAACAAAACAGGGCATGCTGCGCCCCGTGAAAATAATCAAGCAATGCAAAAATTGCCAACTCGATTTTAAGTCTATCATCTGCAAAACCCAGAATATCCGACATCAGCTTAGAAATGCTTGGTGGAATGAGCACCGCTGGCTGCGTTCGCTCCCTGTGGCTCAGAAACAG
>NW_009600022.1:28977-29318 GCF_000690535.1 Cariama cristata
TCTCTCAGTAATTCATTTTTACTTTTGAAACAAATGGCAGAGGACATCTCCCAGCATGAGCATGCCCCGGTAAATCTCACCTACCAAATCGGAAAACCCACACAAAACAGGCTGTGTCCAACAGCATCACCATCTGACAGACTTAAAGGCCAAGTTAGATGTTTTGTTACGTCCTAGCGCTGTGTAATAATTTCTCCTTTTAATTTCCACCTGCTTTCTGTGTTGCCAGCAAAGCCCGGCTGGAGACTTTGCAGATTTTGGGAGCAACCAGGTGAGGGGGTGCTGGTGAAGGCAGTGAGGAGGAGGTCGGTGCCGCACCCCGCTTCTCGGCCGCAGGGGCA
>NW_009600023.1:0-225 GCF_000690535.1 Cariama cristata
ACGGCGCGGTGGGTTCGAGGAGGCGCGTGGGAGGTGGGAGACGGGCGCCCTTTGCCTCCCGGCCCCTGAGACGAAGCCTGACACCGAGTCGAGTCGCTTAACCTCCTGTCCCTCCGTTTCCCACCTCGCCACCGAACAGCTCGACCGGGATGTGCCCGCTGATGGGATCGGGCTGGTGTTTTCTGTCTGATACCCAGCAGGGATTGCCACGTCCCGGACCATGAG
>NW_009600023.1:361-1465 GCF_000690535.1 Cariama cristata
TGGGCTCCTGGCTCTGCCTGCAGAGCTCCTGAGCACCAGAGCCTTCCAGCAAATCAATTCTGGAAATGAACGGGAGGGACTGATTGAGTTAATCCCGGGAAGTTAATCAATGTCGAGGCGGTTTGGCCAGAAGTCCTGTTTATAATCCGCACGGAGATCATTAGTACCTTGTGAAACGGAGGCACAGCGTAAAGCCAGGCTTTATGGAAATCAGAAGCAGAATCACATCCAGGTCCCACAGGCCAAGACCAGAGGAACCGTACCCAGTGCAGGAGCAGGATGCGGCCGGGCAGCCGTGGGCAGGGCTCGTGGGATACTCACAGTCACGCTCACGGGGAGACTTGGGGTCTGCCTGGTTTCCTCTCCCCCCATGTTTTCCACCTGCCCCATCTCTCTGTTCAGCATCACCAGCTCAGAGCTGCTCCAGGATCAAAGGCAGCCCAAGCCTGGCACCAAGTTGGTGCTGGAAAGCACGGCAAAGGCAGCGCCGTGCCCGTCCCAGTGTGAAGACAGCTGGGCATCTTCCAGCCAGGGCTCCAGCCAGTCTGGTACCCAGCTCCTCGGGCTCATCACCAGTCTGGAAGTGTGGCTCAGCAGAGCAGACCGGCCCCTTGCCAGCGAGGTCTGGATTTGGCTTCTCCTTCCCAGGACTCTGAGACCTCCTGCTTTTTGCTCATCACCTTGGATGTGTCCATCCCCGGAGGAGCGAAGGGAGCCCGGCAGGTGACACAGCTGTTTAGCACGGTGCTCGGCCAGGCTGCGGGAGCAGGAGGATGCTGGAAAGCTCTCGGCGTGGCCGCATCCTGCGTGGACCTCCTTGTGTCCAGAAGAGAGATGGCCGATGCAAGCCCAGGCACCAAACCAGAGAGCTGGGACTGCCGTGGCCCACGTCGGGGGGAGCCCCCCAGCCAGCGGTGAGGAGAAGGAGCACCCAGGGCCGGCTTTGCTGCATTTTCAGTCCCTACAACTGAGCACCCGGAGCCTTACTCAGTGTTTCCACCGGAGTCGGGCTACTGTCCCCGACAGAGCCAGGTAAGAAGCAAACGCTGGCTGCTGTCCCGAGCTGGCAAGGCTCCCCGGATAACCCACTCCGGCTTTGCCAAG
>NW_009600024.1:0-4024 GCF_000690535.1 Cariama cristata
CTCAAAGTCTGTAGGAAGCTGTGTTGTTGCTGGGAAAAAACCCAACCCAACCAACCAAAAAAACCCCAACAACCTAGAAGGTATCTGGAAGAGCTCTCATTAATTGTGGAGGTGTGGTCAAATATTGAAAGAATTAGAGGATCTGAGAAAAGGAAAAGAGCATAAAATTTACAGATGTACTGATATGAAGAGAAAACTTTTTTTTTTTGCAAAGCATATTTATTCTGGTATTTGTAAAGTGTTGAATGACTTCATTCACCTGAAGATTCTCAGATTCTTGTTTATGAATACCTTGGGAGGAAAATTAAGTCAAGAACTGAAAGGGCGATTGGAGGTCAGCTTTTTGAATGAGACTTAGAAAGGTTATAACATAGGAACTATACACAAGCATTTTTTCATTCTGGCTTTTTGTGTGTGTGAACTTCATCATAGAGCTATTGTATGTTATACAGAAGTTCCAAAGAGAAAAAGTACACAATTTGATTTGGGATCGCTGTGGGATTCAGTGGCTGTGTAGAGTAATAACATTTACCAGTGATTTGGTTGGTTCAGTTAATGTCAGTCCTATTAAAAATCTGTCTGTAGGCTTTGTGCATGTAAAAAAACATTGGAGTAAACTATGCAACTAATCCCTGAAATGTCTGTAGATCCAACTTTTTTCATATCTTCTTCCATGCCCTGAAAATACTGAACTTCATTGGAGAAGGATTTTCTTTAAGAGCTCTTGTACTGTGTAACATGTATATCAAAATAGACTTGAGTTGTGCTGCTATGAAATTACCAGGGATTCTTGAACTCTTTGATTTTGGATCTTTTTTCTTGCGAATATCCCTCAACTCTGAAAAACCTGTCCCATTCTAAAAGTTGAGGGACCAGGATGACATACTTCTGGCTTTTTGCCCAACAGAAGAATTATGTTTAGCAGCAGCGTTCCTTCTAGGAATTTTTTTCCTTGACTTATTTCAAATAAAGCCTACAGAAATACAGTATTAGGAAGCTGTTGAGTCTGTTGCTTCAATCTTATTACTCCGGTGCAGTGTGGCAACTCTGTGAATACTCAGATTCACAGATTAAGTTGAGGGTCAGCAAGCTAATTAACTATGCTCCTAAATGCTAAGTTAGCTAAGAGTTTGAATTTTATTTCCTGTAGGTATTATCAACCCAAAGAATCCTAAGGAAGCACCAAAGTCCTTCAGCTTTGACTACTCTTATTGGTCCCACACATCGGTAAGTTCTTTTATAAGAAAACAGGTTTGTGATTTTTATGGTGGTTTTGTTGTTGTTGACTGGCTTGATTTAACTACATTTTTTTCTGATCATGCCATCCCTGTCAGATATTTCTGCACTGTCTCTCTCATCCTTATTCAGGTTAAAAGCTTGTCATTGTATGTTGTCTTTTCCTGTTTGGGGGAGAGCAGAAAGCTAAGCTCCTGGAGTTTGATAACGAGTTGTAAATATTTGAAACATTACTGAAAATATTCTCCAACAATGTTCTGTTCTAAATATTTTAAGGATGTGTATGAACCACAGTTAATTCAGTTTTGCTGTTAGACAAGTGAAAGTTGCTCAAGTTCTTGTAGTTCAAGGAGAGATGTAGTCTGGGTTCCCTTGGCATAGCTGGAAAAGACAGAGTAGTGATCCATGTTTCTCACAGCTGCAAAAGCAATAGACTCTCATCTAGCTCCTCTGCCCCACCCTCCTGCGAATTGATGCTAAGCTCTTTCTGGCTTCCAGTAATTGTTCTACAGCAGAACTGTGTTATTCTGCCATCTACCCCTCCCCACCTTATTTTCTCAAAAGATATAGGAACAAGAGATAATGCATTTCTCTAAGATTAATTTTAGTAACCTGGATGGTGCAAATAGAACTTGGCCATAGATGTACTCAGAAATACTAACAAGATTGTTTTCATGATGAAAAACTTGGATTTGTGCAGCTCTTTTATTGTATATTCCAGAGCAGCCATGCAAGTAGATTACAGGATCAATCAGAGGAACATTATGAACTTAATTCCTGAAAACTAGCAGATAAGCAGCATCAAGGAAGAGAAGTGGTCTTATAAAACCTTGATCCCAACGTTAGAATGTTAGCACAGCTTAACTTATCCTGATTTCAGGAGCAAGTAATGTTACAATGCAACATTTCGGGAAGAGAGAGAATGCTAGATTAAGAATAACATAGTCATGTAAAATATAGTGACATACTCCTACAAAATCAAGTTTTGGTGATATGTTATCTGTGCATTCTCTTCTAGTTTGTACAACATAAAACATCTGCGTAGATAATCATTAGTATGATAGTTTTTTCAAGTATATTTACCAAGGACTTTCCTAAATGATCAAGAGAGGAAAAAAGAGCGTATACACTGAATCCAGCTTTCTGTCAGTATCTTTGTATCCTGTACCATGCCTGGAGCTGCACCTTAGATTGCCTGTCATGACTGGATGTTGGAGTCTGATCGGTACAGTGTCCGAGTGCCTGAAATGAAATACTTCAAAAAAAAAAAAAAAGAGGAGAATTAATTTCTGCAATTCATGACGTTTTGAACAGGTTCTGTATTTGACTTGAGATCTAGCAAGTGTATTCTTTTTGACATCTTGTGATTTTTTTCATTGCATATGCAGAGATGCCTCTTTTCAAAATGTTACAAACTTTTCAGTTGAGTGTTTGAAGGTCATAACTTTTTTTGTCCTTATAGAGGTTTCTATCACTGGATGCATCTGCAGTAGAGTTTTTGTTTATCACTGGGCTAAATTTCTTTAAAGTAGCTTTTTTTTTTTAGTGTTATATTTCAGTTTTATTGCTAACCTTGAGTTTAGCCGTAGAAAAATGTTCTGATAAATTGTCCTTGACCGGTTCAGCTAGTTGCTAATTTGAAATATGTATTGACATACTTAGGGATTTTGTAGTCACCAGTGTAAATAGAAACCTGGATTGGATTAGACAGTAGAATCAGATAGCTGCAAGAAAAACTTGGTCATTCTGATGATTTGTTTACACACTTTTAATCTTAAAAAAACCCCAACGAAATAAACCTGCACAACTTTTGCTTCCCTTTTCCCCCTGCTGTGCTTCGGAGCCCTTGTCAAGACCAGCTGCTATGGGATTTTTGTAGCTTCTAGTCCTCTATTCGTTTGTATTGACTCTCTGAACTCTACTTTTGATTTTCAGCCCTCCTCCCAAACACCTTGAATCTTGTTTGTCAGTGATCTTTCACAAAACTTTTCCAGTAGTGTCAACAATGTTCACAAAACAGATTTGGTTGGTTTCTTTGTGCAGATTGTTTCCTCAGCATTGATGGAGTGGTCTTGCAAGGGTTGTTGTCGTTGTTCTTCTGCAGCTGGTACTGCCTTGGGGAAAAAGCTGTGTGTAAAAATGTGCAACATTTGCCTCTTCCTAAGGGATTGACCCACAAGATAGAAGGAGAAAAAAACCCAGTTGCTTTTTGAAACGTTACTTGAATGATAGTGTAAGACTGCATTTATTCTGTTTTCATGTCTTTTCAGCCCGAAGATCCCTGCTTTGCATCTCAGAACCGTGTCTACAATGATATTGGGAAGGAGATGTTGCTGCATGCCTTTGAGGGCTACAATGTATGCATTTTTGCCTATGGACAAACTGGAGCTGGTAAATCCTACACAATGATGGGCAAGCAGGAGGAGAGCCAAGCAGGCATAATCCCCCAGGTAGAACAGAACCCGGAAAGGGTTTGTTTTGTTGTGTGTTTTTTTTTTTTTTACAGCGTGTTCAGACACACGCTTACTGCTGATATGTTCTTTTTATATTGCAATAACAGTTAACAGAGAACCACAGCTTACTTCTGAAGTGAAAGAAATCTGCTGGGGGAAAAAGAGCATTATAAGTAATTTTCCCTCCATTACTTTTCTTTTAATTCTACTGTACACTGTCTATTTTTCCTACATCAAATTTCTCCACTTCCCCAGCAAACTAGTAAATCAAGATGTCTTATTCACTGCATTTCTTGTCTCATTCTCTGACTTTAGCTAGGACAGCACTTAAGCAC
>NW_009600024.1:4034-5668 GCF_000690535.1 Cariama cristata
GGAATTCAAAAGGTGGTATTACTGATGAACATGCCAGAAACTTTTTGTGGAAACAAGTTTCCCACGGCTAAAAACTGAATAATGTATCTTGGTAAGAAAGAAGTGTATCAAAACATTGGGAAAAAATATTTAGGGCAACTGAGCATGATACTTTAAGCATGTGTTGACTGAATACTTCAGAGTGTATGCTTTCAAAATTGCCTGTATTCTTCATAATCCGTTTACTTTTCATATAGTGGCTTGTAGATACCTGTTCCAGAAACCTCTTTCTACTCTTATTCCTGTCTGTACCCATGCTTTTTAATGTCCGGTTACATATCCGTGGCTTGTCCACTGTTCATTCCTTCTTCCTTTATTATATTAATTTTAGGTCTCTCATTTCAGTTACTTGTAGGCAAGCACTCTTGAAGCAGTACACCACTGATAGTTAAAGTATCCTTCATAGGAAAATACAGTTAACAAATTTTAAAATAATTTATGCCTGTTGATTTAAATCTGAATCCTGGAACTTCAGCACACCAAATAAATAGAATATTGTTTTTATGAGGCTCGGAAAGGATGAAGGATATCAGTAATTCTTTCTAAAATTAATACTGCTAATTTTAGTTACAGGCTTTTTCTAATTTCATAGTACAGAATAATAATATTGGTTAAACCTAGAACGATTGTTGACGTGCTATATAAAATAAGGTTGAATGATAGTGATGTAGAATTGAGATTAAATATCTTCCCAGTGAGGCTGTATGTGGTTGATTTGATAGGTTCTTTTTCTTCTCCTGCCTTCACTCTAAAGCCAGTTTATTGGCATGTCATAGTAGTTACTTGTTACTACTCAGGGAAGACTAATTTCTGACTCGGGTTTAATCTCTTTCCAGCTGTGTGAAGAACTGTTTGAGAAAATCAATGACAACAGCAATGAAGAAATGTCATATTCTGTAGAGGTGAGTATGGTGAGGGACCAAAGAATATCTGAGTGCTGGACATCAAACTGAGTTGAGGTGCTAAGCTACTGATGTCGCATGAAGGTGCTGATTTTGGGGGTTTTTTGTTTGTGTGTTTTGTGGTGTTTGGGTTTTTTTGTTTGTTTTTTTTAAAAGCTTTGTGTTTTTTCTCTGTTTGTTGTTTGAGGCAAATGTAAATACAGCCTTTCTGGGACATTTTTTTTCTCTGTCAGAAAATTAGTATACTTTTTACCGATGTAGCAATTCTGAAAGAAATGATGGACTGAAAAACCTAAAGATGCATTTACAGATTTATTTTTTTTTTTTTGACTGCTGGATGGAAGACTATGGAAGACTGTGTGTTTCTTGTCAATTACTATAGTTGTAATTTGTACCCTATTTCTCTACAGGACTTGTCTAGAATAGCTTAGTCAAGCAGTCTTACCTGACATCTGTTAGTAAGATTGCTTTACAGAAAATACTTAAGCTGTGCACGCGTAAGAAGTCTGTCTACTTAATTTTTTTAAATTGTTATCCTTACTTAGGTTGGTTTGTGTTTAGAAAGTGGCTTTCATATGCTATCCTACTAGACCATTTGTTTTTCTGTCTTGTCTCCTGCTCAGCTCCAAAATAAAAATAAAAGCAGCCGCTTTGCAGAAGCAGTATTTTCTTTCTTTTACTGTTTTTTTCCCT
>NW_009600024.1:5699-10211 GCF_000690535.1 Cariama cristata
CAATCAGTTTTAATGGCTTTACATGTAAATATGTTGCAGGCTTCAAAAGATGGGAAGACCAAAAAGCCAGTAAAAGCCAAATGTGATTATTATTAATAAATGTGAACTCCAATCATTAGTGATTCTAAATTACAGAACTGACTAGTTCTGTGGCTTTGAATCTGTCCATTTTAATGCTTCATTTAATTGTATTTTATTAAAATTCGATGACTTAATGTTTGAATACCATAGAATTTATGAATGAGAAGATTCTCGTATTTTCATTTTTTTTTTTTTTTAATTTGGTACTTTTTTATAGTTCTGATTATGATTCCAAGCATAGATTAAAGTGAATAACTTACTGTCTCTTAATATTAAATGTCTTGACTACTGCAGCTACTAAGTACCTGTTGGACTGGGATAAGCCTAGTGCCATGAGAAACATAAAAGTTAAAGAATGCATTTAAAAGTAATCTTAATTTTATAATTTATTTCAAAGAGTGCAGATTTAAGATTACTGTAGTTTGAATAATTATACTGATGACTCAGTAATGCAGCAGGACATGGATACAGCTTAGAATCAAAAGTTGCTTCTGCATACAAAGAAATTAATTTTTTTTTCCCTTCTTAAGTTTGCTTTGGAGGCTCGTAAGAGAGATTCCTTGTATGCAGACTCCTTTTACCATCTGTCTTGTTTGCCTCCTTAGAAAGATAGTTTTGCTGCTGTGTCATATTAAAACTGTTAAGGTGGTTCTGAACTCAAGTGCATGATTTTTAATTAAATGTCAATGTTTTTTGAAATGGTCGAGGGATCTTTACATGGATGCAAAGCCTGCAGCTTATGTTGGAGATCTGATGCATGAGATTAGTGACTCTTCTTCCCTTCTACCATTGTCTCAAGCTGTTAAATGAACTGAGACATCCACCTACAGCTTTCCTGTAGCGGAGTGGGGGAGTTTCTGCCAGTGGCACTTTGAAATGCTGCAGAACTGCTTGCAGAGGAAACCCTAAGAAAAGCTAAATTGTCCATGCGAATTTCTGCTTTCAGGTGAGTTACATGGAGATTTACTGTGAGAGAGTCAGAGACTTGCTGAACCCGAAGAACAAAGGGAATTTGCGAGTGCGAGAACATCCTCTGCTTGGGCCATATGTGGAAGATCTGTCGAAGTTAGCAGTCACATCTTATACAGACATTGCAGACCTCATGGATGCTGGGAACAAAGCCAGGTTAGTGATGGTAGTGCATTATATATTTTTATCTCTGTTGTGGGGAAATATGGCATATAGCAGCAAATTTAAAATATCTTCTGTGATGCATTGACACTTTAAAAAAAACTCACGTCACGAGGAGTATTGTTGAAATATGCACTGATCAATGCTATTAAAAGGCTGAAATTGATTTGTGTGGTGAAGTAGTGCTGCAAATTACTGTATAGGTATTTAAAGCTTGTAATGGCTTGAGATGCAGTATGTAAATAATTATACTGACTTTTAGTTCTGCCTTCATTGTGTATCACTATATTGGTATAAATAAACATGTCAACAGTCTCCTCTTCCATTCATTTAAGTGGTCAGGACTAAAGCTGGCATTCTAGCTTTAGGTTCTGGTTCATTAGTAGTTGTTTTTATGTCAGCTGTAGGCTCCATTTAACAATGTGTGGGAAAGACTAACATAAATGCTGCTCGTGTTTTCTTGGGTGTTTGAGTGTAAGGTAGGTTATTGAGTGCACAGATTGAGGAAGCTATGTTTAAACTGTGATGGGAGTAATTCAGGAGTGAAGAATCAAAGGGTTTATTAATGGTATTCGGTGTGGCTTGATCTTGGTTACAGGGCAGAACATCAACTGTACAGCCTCTTGATCTCATTGCATTCAGCCCTGCGGGTGGTTGTACTTGCAGCATAGAGGCTACGGTGTTCTAAATGTGTCTATATCTGTTTGTATTTTAGGACTGTGGCAGCTACCAACATGAATGAAACCAGCAGCCGCTCTCATGCCGTGTTTACAATTGTCTTTACTCAGAAGAAACACGACACAGAAACTGATCTTTCCACGGAGAAGGTACGTTACAGATAAGTGACTTTCACAAAGCCCTGTAGTGGCTCACTCTTATTGGCATTATGATGAGAAAATGAGAATTGTTTTTTCTGGTGTTTTGTTTAAGAGTGAACTTGCTGTGTGCCTTGACAGAGCCCTTTTATTTCTTAGGAGATTTTGCTTGATTGTAATTCTGAAAACAACCAAGTGGGGAATATGTGCAGGAGGAGAATATATAGATCTGGGAAAAATAAGGCCTTAAGGGCTAGGCTCTATGGGGAGGGATATATGAAATAGAAGAAGTTAATCTTCCCGAGTCTTGTTCCCAGAACTTTCTGTGGTATTGCTTGTCAGGGCAAAACATTTGCCTTGTTAGTTCTTTTCTTTGGGCACAGGAATTGGGATGAGTGAGACTTAGGCTCTTTCTGGAATTTGCATGTTAAAAGGAGCTCCGCTGTTTAACATGAAACAGTTTTCTGGCTTTTCTTACTCTAAAATAGAGGCTCTGCATGCAAAAGTAGCTGAAATATGGGTAATGTTCACATTTCTGAACTGACTGCTGTGGAAAGACCTGAAAAAAATTATGTATTGAAGACACCCCCCACCCCCCCGCCCAACAATAAGGCCGTGTAAAATTATCATTAACTGACATGCAGTCTGTAGCTTTAGTTAGGCCAGTGCTTTATTGTTGGTGTCACTAAAGTCAGGATGAAACATTAAGTTTCTCTTCCTTTGAGACTCTTGTGTTGTCTGTAGCAGTAACTCTTAATTTCTTTTGACTTCTGTTCTGCTCTGTTCATGTGAGACCTCATTCTCTCTTTTTAGGTAGAGTACAGTGATACTTAAAACAGCATAATCCCAGACACTTCTTATCCACAAGATAACAGCATCAAACTAATTGCTTGTGAAAACTTTGTTTAACTTTGGTTTTAAGCACACTACAGTGAAAGTTTTTTGGTTTTTTTTAGACAGAGTTCTTCTCGTGCCATAGAATTCTTTGAAGTTTTGTTCTTACTCTAGTTCACCAAGAACTAATTATTGTTGTTAATGTGCTTTCTCTCTTCAGGTCAGCAAGATTAGCCTTGTGGATCTAGCTGGGAGTGAGCGAGCTGATTCAACTGGTGCCAAAGGAACCCGATTAAAGGTATTGGGTTGTTAATGTATGGGGAAAGAAAGGGAAGTAGGTGCACGAGCATTATGTGGAGTCTTTGCTTGACAAACAATAAGGAAAAGAAAGGATTGCTATTGTAAGTATGGAAAAAATAGTTGCAAAACTGAAGACTTCCTTCCCCCTGCCCCGATCATGGATGTGATATTTGGCTCGTTCAGTCTACAGAGGTTCATGGTTGAACAATTTTAATTACTATATAATACTGGATTCTGTTTTCTCAGGAAGGAGCAAATATAAACAAATCTCTCACAACTCTGGGCAAAGTTATTTCAGCATTGGCCGAAGTGGTAAGTACAGTATTTACTTACCTGCAACAACCTTTCCATAGCTAGTAATACTGAGACAGTAAAAACTCTGGAGTACAGCAGCATCATTCAGTGTTCTTGTGTTCTTGGCCTAGCATTCTCAGCCAAATTAGCTGTGTGTATTTTGATAGATGAATAGTGTTGATAGTATTCTGTGAATGTCATGTGAGCTGGTAGAAACTTTATTTGTCAGTAGATTGAAGATTGGTTTATTTATCTGTGAAGTCTTGCAAAAGAAGCCTGCGTTTGTGTAGAAGACATGTTCACATAGCAAACTTTTGGTTCTGCAGAGCAATAGTTTTATCTTTATTAGGAAGAATAATTTTAGAAAACTAACTGCAGCTTTGGTATTTTTGAAATTTTTAACAACAGTGTAATAATTAGGTTATCACTGACTTTTTTTTTTTTTTTTTACAATGGCAAGACTCAATGTGTTGAGTTGGTTGAGCATAGGTTGATCCAAACATACTGTTGTAGGTTTAGAAAAGTCTTTGTCTTTTACTTTTAAACTCAACTACTATTTAAAAAAGGCAAGTAAATTATCGCTATTCCTTTTAAAAGTGAGTTCTCAACAGCTTGGACAGGTTTAATATACTTAGGTGCTTTTTATATTTTTTAAATTAAAACTATTCTTATTCGTTGGGCTTCTTAAGAAAAGAAAATACTATCCAAGCTAACATGGAAATTAGATATAAAGCTCTGTTAAGAAGCTCATCTTGTATGTTCTTCCTCTTTCTTTAATGCTTTCGACGTAGGATAACTGCACCAATAAGGTATGATGGTCTGAGTAGTAGTGGATGTTGTCATTTTTGCCTGAATGTAAGATTTTATTCTCTGTACTTTGGAATCAAAGAGCAGGGATCTTTTACATCAGACCTTTGAGAAATTGCTATATTTCTATAACTTACAGTCATGAAGCCTGAGAATTATCAGTACTAAAATTTAAAAATGTTCTGAGGTTGGGGATAAATTAATGAAAAGTATGCATTTAAGTATGTTTTGGGGAGTATTCTTTTATTGC
>NW_009600024.1:10222-26296 GCF_000690535.1 Cariama cristata
TCCTGCTCCTGATTTGGTGACTTACCTTGGGAATATTGATTTTTAGTATGCATAACTTCGTTTTAACACTTCTACTCTCCATGCTTTTTTTTCTTTACCCCATATGATGGATTCTAGGCGATAGTCAATTCTAGTTTTTAGATTTAGCATCTGGTGCTTACCTGCCCTTAGTAATTTTACTTGTCCATTGTAAGGTTACTCACCTTTGGCAAGGGACAATAGAACTATTGCAAGACTAACACTCACATTTTAAGCACCTCTTGGGTGTTAAGAAGAGTTTCACACAAATTATAATCAGGCCTTTTATTGCAAAGCCATTAAATGTTAAATGTTGTGTGGAATTAAACTTTTGACATCTCTTGAACAAGATGTTTGCCTACTAACTAGTTGCGTAAGTAAACGGATGACTCGATTCACATTCTGTTATAGAGCTTTGGAAGTTAATAATTGTTTCTTTCGGACCAAATAAAGAAGCTAGGGAAAACCTTTGCAATGGAATTTGGAGGGAAGTCTGCCAAAGGTGCTGAGAAGGCCCTCTTCTCTTGTGTCGAAGTTCTACATTTGACACTACTGATTTTGGGACAACATACTTAAATACTTGGGAGCCCTTTTTGTGGCCTTGTGCTTTGGTTTGAGTAGCCTCTATGAAGTTTTTGTCTTGTGCGTTTGTTTTGTTTTTTTTTTTTTTTAAAAAAAACAAACACAAAATAAAAACAGGGGAAAAAAAAGCCAAACCACCTCCTTTTTACTCATATTTCTACTTTCAGTGTCCAAGTACTGTTATCTTTTCTGTCGTCAAGTTTCCTAACAACTGCTTACAGAAACACTGGAAGATTGGGTTGTCCTTTCAGATGTGCACTTGTATCTCTGTAGCTGTGCAATCTCCTGTCATAGACTTTTGACTGCTGTAAAAAGCTGTAACTTTTCTAGCAAAAGAGAAGTGAACCCTCCCCTGAAAGAGTAGGGTTTACTGCTTAAATTCTCTTGGAATGGTGTTAGAACACAAAATTTAAATGTCAGGAAGATATTCTTAATATACAGAAAACCTTTCTGAAGGTAGTGTGTCAAGGGAATTCTCTGGACTGCTTATCATCATCTGTTCACATGTCTGAATATGTTGCATGTTATCTAATATGAAACTCAGTAATGACTTGTATAACTGGGTGTGGGGCACATATGTTTAGATTGCATATGTGTATACTGTCATGGTTCTTCTGATATCTATACTATGATTTTTTTTTTTTAATGTTTTAAATAGTAATTTTGCATTTGGTGTCTATTTTTCAGTACTGTGTTCTTTCTTTGTAGAGTAAAAAAAAGAAGAAAACAGACTTTATACCATACAGGGATTCTGTACTAACATGGCTTCTTCGAGAAAATCTAGGTATGGCTGATTTGCCTGTGCCAATATGGAAAGAAGTTCTTGCTGAATTTTCTGACTGCTTTTAACTCACTTAACTTAAATTTATATCAAATATAAGGTTAAATATTTTTAGTAGTCAAATCTGAGTCATATAGTTCCACCTTTTGTTAAAGTTATAAAAATCATAGGAGAGTTATATGTTCCTTAGTAGTGTAGAATATAGCTGCATTATATAACTTATTGAAAATAGTGATATTTAGTAGGTAATTAGTGCCTAGATTGTGGACTGTAGTTTCATCTAAAATCTTGCCTGTTCATTATAGGTGGTAATTCCAGGACTGCAATGGTTGCTGCTTTGAGTCCAGCAGACATAAACTATGATGAAACTTTGAGCACTTTAAGGTACTTTCTTTTTGTCTGAGATTAATATGAGTAGCTGTTAGCTCTAATGGCCACATTCTATCCTTCAAACGTTTGGGTTGTTATACTTTGAGAAAATCTGTGGGGAAGACGACTCTGTACTGGCAAGAACTCAGTTATGCTGAAAGAGGAAAAACAATCTATTGTGTTTGAATAGGGAGCTAGGGGTTTATTGCCTACTCTTAACTTGAAAAATCAAACTCATTTTCTTGTGTTTGCATGTTCTTTTCCAGTGTTGTCCCTAAAATTGAGCATATTAGTCAAACTGAGGCTTCAAAGCACTGAAAAAAGAAAAAAACATTGTTGTCTGTACATACTGTTAATTCATCTTGAATAGGACTTGTCTTTTTTTTACAGCAATACCCTGTATTAAATATGAATTCAAATGCATGGTTGAGTATAATCCAGAATTCTCTTCTGACATAGTGCTGCAAGCGATGTGTGTGCTATATTGCTGCATTCCTGTGTTGCATATAAGCACTTAAGTGTTCATTGTAAAGTTCTATTGTTTTGGTCTGGTTCCAGATATGCTGATCGTGCAAAACAGATTAAATGCAATGCTGTTATCAATGAAGATCCCAATGCCAAGCTGGTGCGTGAGCTGAAGGAGGAGGTGACAAGGCTTAAGGATCTCCTGCGTGCCCAAGGGCTGGGAGATATTATTGACAGTAAGTGGGTTAAACACACCTTACCTTCAAGGCCAGATTGGATGGGCTTTGAGCAACCTGGTCTAATGCAAGGTGTCCCTGCCCATGGCAGGGGATTGGAACTAGATGATCTTTAAGGTCGCTTCCATCCCAAACCTTTCTATGATTCTGTGAACAATTACCATCTTGAAGTTGATCTCTATAACAGACGAGGGAGAGCTGGGCCTGTGAGAGAAAGGGGTTTAAAACATGGAATTTAGATGTAGGTGCTGATATTAAATTTTTGAACATGATTTTAGAAACGGTAGCTTCTTTTGTCTTTAAACAATCCACTCTAGGATTGTCTGGAGAGTTGACAGGCCACCTTCAAACTCTCAAGGAAAAACATGATTGAGTTTCCTGTTACTGTAGAAATGTTTTTGTGTAATGTAACTTACACATTCAGGAATTGCCCTGCTGAGTTATGGAGGGCTTTTTGTCTGGCTGCCGATAAAAGGAGGATAGTTGAGATATAGAAACTTAATTTCATACTGAGAAAGAAAGCATCTTTTCTTCCTCCTTAAAGGGTTAAGGTTATTAGTTGATACCTGGCTTCAATGCCATCCTGTCTCAGAAAAGAAAAAGATGTCTAATTCCTGTTAGACAGTGTCCTGAGTGACAAACCATTTGTCATCTCAAAATAACTAGGTATGAAACAGCTGTTAGTGAATAAATAATGAATTCTTTTGGGGCTAGATTTTGAGTTAGGTTGGCAGAGCAGTATTGTGCTGATTTGCTTTGCCAGCAACCTCTTAAAGCACCAGAACACACTTGTGCCTGAATTATTTCTTTGTACTCACTCCTAACAAGGCAAATAAACAAAAATTTTAGCTGCTGTGTTCTGCTATAATATGAACAGTGATTTAATTCCTAGTGAAGGTGATGCCAATAAAAACACAGAATGATTCTTTGACTTAAAAAAACAAAACCAAACAAACACACACCCCCCCCCCCAAAAAAAAAGAAAAAAAACCAAACCAAAAAAGTGAATGTTGCACCAGCTCCTGATTTGTCAGAGCTTATTCGCCTGTGAAGCAGAGGTCCTGACTTAGTCACAGACTGCCTAAAGATGTGTAACATGTATTTACCTTTTTGTTTGCTTGTTTTCGAGAGAATGGTGCCAGAAGACAATGAAATGCAAGTGTTTTCATGCTTGGTACAGTCTGTGTTTTTTGGTTCTAAATCAAAACTGAAAAAACTATGTGTTACTGAAAATTGTGTTTTGTTTCTTTAAACATCAAATAGTATTCTCTTCCCTTCCTGTGTCGCTAGTGAACCTTCAATTTTGATCCTTCTTGTATTTTCCCTCCTGCTTCCTTTCAGTTGATCCAATGGGAGATGAATACTCTGGAAGTGGAGGCAAATGTGTGTATTGTGTGGTTCTCTTTTTAACCTGCTCTCTCTGGGTCAACTTTTAACTGAGCTTTGCATGCCAGCATTTCTCACAGGGAAATCCCAGACAGAACACTCACTGTGGAATGCAGTGCAGTTTCATGAAAACTAGCTTAACCAGCATTTCTTAGATTTGAGTTGACAGTCAAAAAAAATTGCAAAGTTTAAAATGCAACATATGTTCAGTGCTTTCTTTTTGGCAGAATATAGAAGGGAGAGTGGTAGTTCTTTAGTCTATTTTCATGACAGCAAACAGTTTAGATTAAAACCAGAAAATCTTTTTCGCAAATCTTTCTCAAGTTACTCAGTTGAAACAGGTTCTGCTCACCTAGCTTCCTGGCCTTTTAACATCTCTTTTCCACCTTGAAGTATTTTTTTAAAATGTGTCAATTGATTAACTCAAGATGGAGTGTTACCAGTTCCTCCTGGAGACTGAGATTGATTTATTTTGTGTAGTCTCTTTAGAAAAAAAAAAGTTGGACACTTTATACTGATGAAGATCTCTTATTTGAGTTCAAATACTTGGTTGCAGATGATTAACTTGATAGGGTTAAAAACAGTCAGGAAATAGCTTTTTATTTTCTGTTCTAATGTTCTCTTCTATGAAAGGGAAATACATGTAGTCCATTGCAAGAGAAATGTATTCTATGTAAATTTTGGGTTGGTAGACTTTTTAAACTCTTTCAGTCAGTCTTCACCCTCACTCAAACAGTATCAGCTGGAAGAGATCTGTCTGAAATTTCCTAAAATTAAAGCTACTGGTGGTGTAAAGACTCATCCTGGCCTTGTCTTACGTTCCGACGCTGCTTCCAGCGTGTGCATATGTCATCCGTGTGAAAGCTGCAGCCTCCCAGAGAAGCGTGCATGATGTTGAGGGTTTGGGTTCTCTGTGGTCGCAGCAAGTGTGAAAGCTATTGCGAGTGCCACTTCCTTTATCTTCAGGAGTGCATGTGTCTTCACAGGAGTGCATTTAAGACTTCATCCTCCCTGCTCTGTCATGCCTGCTTTCCTCATCCTGATGGCATTCCCTTTCCTTAACCTGCTTCTGTTAAACTCCCACCCCTGCTTCCTGTATTTGCAGATGGTGGTTTTCAAATTGACTTGATACAATCATCAGTTTCATGAGGCTGAAACAGCAGGTTGAATGTGGAGTGAACTAGGGCATAAGGGTGACAGTAGCAGAATTGTTCAGGGTAAGAGTAGAGGAGATGTAGGAGGACGTGGAAAGTTATGCGATGTCTGGATGATAATCTCATTTCTGTAAGTGTGAAGCCCTTGTTTATAACTTGCAAGGTCTCGTTTGACCTGTTTCTTTCCTAAGGATACTTAGTTTAAAGGATTTGTTTTTGAAATAGAATTGAAAACTATCAGAATTATTAAAACTGAGCTATTTAGTTGTCTGATATTTCCATGTTAGAAGACTTTTTTTATTTGATGTGTGATTATTCTGAGAATATGGTTTATAGACATATCTGAGAAGCTGAGTTAGATTAAAATAAATTGCCTTTGAATATTCATTGTTAAATCATTCATACACCTTTTCCTTGTTTTCTGCCTTTCAAGAAGGCATCCTTCAGGCCTCCAGGTTTTCAGGCTACAAAAGCTGCCTTATTAAATTTTGGGATTTTTTTAAGGCCTTCCTCATCTAAGCTAAGACTAAAAAGCTTTTAAAGCACCTTCTGAAGTGTGAGAGCCTTATCAGATATTTCACTGATCAGGTATCTTAGATTTCCATTTTTCAGATAAGGAGGCTCAAGAAGTAACATAATGATGTTATTGTGAACTTGTGTTCTCTTCTTCCCATCATGGACTGACAGGTGATTTACATACTCTCCTGTGGGAATTTAAGGAGAGGTAGTTCTTTATCCTTGTGGTCTGAGTACAGAACTACTGCTGTGATAAAGATTAACTTAATCATCATTTTAGATTAAAGGAGTCTGGAAGGGAATGTTTTGCCGAGTTTAAGGGGTTGGTGTCTATTCAGACTTCAGCCCAAAATGTCACTAATCTCATGAGGAACTAAATCTGCTCCTGGCCTGAGCTCCATGGTGCTCGATTTAGTTAGAAATAGGATGATACTTTTTTTAGCAAGTGTGTAATTTATTTTTTTCAAGCTTTTTTGATCAAAATGGTTTATGATGCAGTCCTTACTAGTAATCCTTAGGGTCTGAACTGAGTTGTCATTATGTTATAGATGCTAATATTAAAAGATTTGTTTCAGAACTGCCATCTAAAAATTACAAAACTTGTCTTGTTGCTGCTTAAATGCTTTCCTCTTACTCTGGTATTTCCTTCCTTTCCTTTTTCCTCTTCCTTCCCTCTTCCTATTTTCCTTTTTCCCATCTTTCTGCCTTCCCTCTGTCTGTGTGTCTCTCTCCCAGATTTGAAAGATTTTCAGAACAATAAACATAGATACTTGCTAGCCTCCGAGAATCAACGTCCTGGCAATTTTTCCACAGCCTCCATGGGGTCCCTCACTGCATCTCCATCCTCCTGCTCTCTCAGTAGTCAGGTGGGCTTAACATCTGTGTCCAGTATACAGGAAAGAATCATGTCAACACCTGGAGGAGAAGAGGCAATTGAACGTTTGAAGGTAAGTATTGCTGTAGATTGAGGCTGTTACTTTGGTCTTTTCCAAGGCTAAACAGCAGTGAACCCTGGAGAACTTTCCTGCATAAACAGATCCTGTTTTTTTTATTCAAAGCTGGTGAAGGGCCTGGAGCACAAGTCTTATGAGGAGTGGCTGAGGGAGCTGGGCTTGTTTAGTCTGGAGAAAAGGAGGCCGAGGGGAGACCTGATCGCCCTCTCCAGCTATTTGAAAGGAGGTTGTAGCAAGCTGGGGGTTGGTCTCTTCTCCCTGGTAACTAGTGATAGGACAAGAGGAAATGGTCTCAAGGGGGGAGGTTCAGGTTGGATATTAGGAAGAACTTCTTCACTCTAAGAGTCGTTGGAACGGGCTCCCCAGGGAGCTGGTGGACTCGCCATCCCTGGAGGTGTTCAAAAAACATTTAGATGTAGCACTTCAAGACATGGTTTAGTGGGTTTAGCGGGCATGATGGCATTGGGTATAAGGTTGGACGTGGTGATCTTTGAGGTCTCTTCCAACCATAATGATTCTATGATTCTATGATCCAGTATGCTGCTGTTTCTGTAGGAAACCCGGTTGTCTGAAACCCACTTGCACCTTAGAAAGGGCACTTAACTGGGGTGGGCTAGAAACTGGGTTCATGCACAGCCTTTCCTGTTAGGATTACTTAGATTTGATTGTACCCTGAAGCTGCAACTAAATTATAAATGAAAATTTTGATTGTTGTTTACAGGTCCTCTGATCTAGTGGTAGTTATGGAAAATTTGCTCTTAAGTATATGCTTCAGGAGGCCTGGTCAGCACTAGTGTGGACAAAGTCTGACTAGCAAATGCACTCAGCTTTCAGAAAACCAAATTACCCCAAAGTTGAAAAAAGGAGGAAGAATAATCCTGCCACTGTTGTGTTCGCCCAGCCCCCACAGATTAAAATGTGAAGCACACAGAATAGCACGCTTTATCCAGACAATAGCGGCCTTGTCCCAGTTCTGCATAGAATTAAACTGCATCAAAAATGCATTACAGTAAAGTATTTCTTGACTTTTATGAAACTCCCCCCAATCTCCATGGGTGGATGAGGGGGAGAAGTGACTGAGTTGAATCTATGCTTCGTTCTCATGTCTTGTCCATGAGAGACACTGCCACAGGGATTGGAATGGCCTGGAACACACACTGCATATCCATTTCCTATTAGAAACCCGCTGTTGCCATGGAAATAATAGTGTGGTTTCTGTAGTTCCTTGGCATCCAGTTGCTGAATGATGTCTGTAAATCAGATTTAAAAAAAAAAAAAAAGGAAAAAAGGAAAAAAATTTAGGTGGTTCAAATTAAAGTCTGACTGGTTAGATATGAAGTAATCTTTTATTCTCAGCTTGCCTTCAAGGCTATTTACCCTTTTAAAAATTAAGGAAGACAACTTAGAGTTTTGAAGTGCTGAGAGTACTTTTTATATCCAAAATTAATTTGAGGTCTAGAACTGAGCACAAACTTTAATTGCCTTGTGTATTATGTAAAGAACTTTGAGAAGAATTCTAAAACAGCTTCTGGGATTTTCACACAGGAATCCGAGAAGATCATTGCAGAGCTGAATGAAACATGGGAAGAGAAGCTGAGGAAAACTGAGGCCATTAGGATGGAAAGGTCAGGAATCAGAAGTGCGGTAGATGTGGATGGTCCCTAGAAAATGGAGAAGTGTGGAAAACGGAGAATGTCACCCTGTCCAAAAGCAATGGAACAGCAGAATAGTGCTTAGTGATAAGTCTGCTGACCTTTCTGTTATATATAACAGTAGAGGCAATGCTGAGAGAAAGCTGTGTTCTTTCCTATATTTCCTACAGTTAAAGTGTTTACTGTTGTAATTCAGGTAACATCCTAAGCTGCTACTTTGGCTTCTCCTGTGAAGCAACATAGAGTTCTGGTCTCTTTCTTCCCCCTTCCACCATTCTCTTACATTCCAAAAATTCTGGCCCTAAGGTTAAGCAGAAAAGATTAAATTTTTAGTACTGGCCTTATCTAAAATTATGAAACAGCTCCAGCTTTCCAGCTTTGGTTTGAATAGTGTCTTAGAGCAGCAAGATAGATGCTTAATGATTGTCAGAAAGTGGGTGCAACCAAACGGAGCGTTAGAATATCAAAAGCTTACAAAATATGTTAAGGGGAACATCTTTGCCTGGAAACAGTGTGACTGAGCAGTCCATAAAATCATGAGAGGTATATGAAGAAAGTGGATAGAGATTGAGTCCCCGGAGCTAAGGGACTTTAAGGCTAAAAGGTAATTTGAAACAAATAGGAAGTTCTTCCAGTACATAGGGAAGCTTCGGAAGTCTTTACTGCATGATGTTGATGATGCTAGGAGTTGAATTAAAAAAAAAAAAAAAAAAGACCTTAAAAAACAGCAAGAAAAACACTTTAGATAGCTGTTTAAAAGAAATGCCCCCATTATTTCCGGAAATTCCTTAGGAAGAAATTGAGAGACTGTGAGAATACTTTGGGGAAAATGTCACAGTGTTTGCCATGTTCTTACTCTTCTATGTTGGCATCGCTGTTGTTCTTTGTCAAAGTCAAACATGAACAGTTTGACCTGATACAATCCTTTCTATGTCTGGAGAAGGAGAGAGTACTTTCTATATTAGTTCAGGAAGAGCCAGTTAAGTCTTTTTGAATTAATGAATAGTGGTATCTCCTTTTACCTGAATTTAAATATTTAAATTTAGAACAGACTTTAACCTTCCTTAAAGAAGCAATGAATGTAATATCCTAAAATGAACATATCTTGTGATACATTATTGCACTTAAAATACTGTTAGATCTCTGTAAAAATTTTGCTGTTGCCATTCTGCAGGCCTATAAACTCTAGGACTAAAGTTCAGAAACTTGCCCTATTGTGTTATGAGGTGGTGACAGTCCTGGCCGTACGGGCAGCGGATAAGCTGGCTGAAAGTCTAATGTATTTCATTACATGGCTTTCATTAGACCTTATTTTGTCTAAGAAGTCTAAAATGTGGTAAATATCTTGCTTTTCTCTTTCAGGGAGGCATTGTTGGCAGAAATGGGAGTTGCCATTCGGGAAGATGGGGGAACACTGGGAGTCTTCTCGCCTAAAAAGGTAAAGAAAATTGATAAATATTGCATCATGCCTCCAAAAGGCTGATCAGCCTGGGAGGAGAGGGTGATGAGCGAGCTACCATTCACACAAGGGCTTGTAAGATACAGAAAAATATAAGTGAGGTTGGGACCCTTAGTTGTAAGTTCCTTTTACAATCTCTTTTTGGAAATAGCTTTAGTGTTAGAATATATCAAAACACTCTGCCTCTAAGGATTATTTTGCCCATAATAATGAAGTTGGATGCTGTTCCTCATGCAAGTGATGATACTACTTTAAGGCTTTTAGGGAGAATTGCCTGTGGTAGCTTCCATTGGTTGTTAAAGTAGGGAAACATGTGCTAGCCTAATACACTGATGAAACAGGAGCAGTGTGAAAAGTTCATGGGAAGACTTCTGATATCAGAAAATGGGTGAACTCTTTTGCACTTTCCTTTAGAAAAATCCGTGCTGCAAGAAGAAGTGTTTGCAGCTCCTTGCATATCTGTTGATTTGGTAGCAGCTCAGAAATGCTACCTCTTCCATTATTGCCATTTTCTGCGGTAGCTGTGTGTGAACTTCACATACTTTACCTATTCTTCTTTGAGATACCCAGAAAAGTTTGAAGTCTTGTTTGGGTGCTCTTCCTTGAATTTGTTCGTTAATCCTTTTTCCCCTTGGAAAAAGGGATTGTAATCTAATGAACCACTGAACATAGGTGATGCAGGGGAATATTTCTCTCAGTACGTGTCAATAGTTCTATTTTCTGCAATTTGAAAGGAGCAGAACTGTGCAGGAAAGGGGCATAAATCAGTACTATAAATATAAAATGATCAAGTAAGTAAAGAAGCTGTCTATGCGGTTAAAGGAGAATTATTGAAGCAGTACAAGGAAATGAATATACTTTCTTATGTCTCAAAGAATCTTTGAACAGGGAGCACAGGACAATACCTTAGACTGAAACTTGCACGTGCAAGTGTGTTACAAACTTGGTGTAAGGTTAAACAGGGACCTATCTAGAGGCATTGTACAGAAATACAGGACAGCAGAATTGGTTAAAATGTTTAATCCTTAGTTTAAAGTGGTGTTAGACTGTTATGTTTGGAGTAGGTGGAATTCTGGTTTGCTTTTGGTATCTACTCCAGAAGTGCCTAAGGTTTGTAAAGACGCTAATTTGTTGAGTGTTCTTTACATTTCTTTCTTTATGTTGTGGATCCTCATCTCCTTTTAGATTTTCCCACAGAGACCTTCAGCTCTTTTTGATGACTCTTTTGGTGCATTTTCAGCTGATCAGGTTTGTGTATAAATGCCATCTGGATTAAGTAGTCGCTTTGGTAATAGATAGTATTTCTTTTTACCCATATAGGATTTATTAGGAGAAGTAAAACTCCTGACCTAGTCCTGTCTGCTTCTGTTCCTTGCTACCCTTGCACTTCAGTTTTATTAGTTTTCCTTCTAGTAACTGTCATTGCTGTTGTGAAAATTTAGGAGACGTAGATAGCAAATTTGACGTTTTCTTATAAAGACTTTGCACTTCTGAGGTACCAGCGTATATCTAATCGTATGCTACTAGGACAGCACTGTGTTTTTACCAGCTGAGCTGTAAATTGAACTTTGTAAGGTAAATTTTGCCTGCTTCATGAGTTAAAAGGTATCACATTGTGCAATCATTGCTGTATCTACCAGTTTTGCTTTTGATGGCAGGAAACTTCTTGAAATGGTTTGTGGAATTTAATTGCTTGTACTGTCGTCAAAGATGGGAGCAGGGAAAATCCTTCAGCTCACGCTTGAGGAATGCTGTACAGGAGGAAGTTGAAGACGTAACTGTCTGTGGATAAATAATAGATCTCAGAATAAGCAAATAGTTGGTTTTGCTAGCATCATCTTTCAAGTTGTTGAGCTTTATTTCTTACAAAGCTCTCTGTTGCCTTTGGAAGACCAATTCAGTCTTCGATTTAGTGTAGTAAATTAACTCAGATGCTAAAACATGTATGTATAAGGTACAGCATTATTTTCAAAGTCTCCAAGTGGTACAAATCAGTGGTGTTACAGCAGTTGACTGTTTCTGGGATTTGGTTTCTCTCCAGTTTCCTCTTAAATTAAGAGCTTTATACAGTTCCAAATACTGATTTGAATGCAGTGAATAGTGATGATGGCATGGGGCATCTTCAGCCGCGGTTTTAGGTGGCCCCTATATTTTTAGGGGTGAAAAAAGTGTCTTGTTTTTTCTCCCTTTCTGTCTTTATAGTTAAGTCTTCCATTGGGCAACTGACAATCAGACTTCTTCATTCAAAGACAAATTTCATTGTGAACATCCAGTAATTTTTGAGCTTCTGTATACTAAGTACTGTTAACATCTCTCTTAAGTAAAGTTTTTTGCAGCTAGAGTAAGTTGATGGAAGAAATTTTCCCAAGGAATCTTAGCCAAATTTATTTCCTTTTGCTAAATTTATTTTATTTGAGGGTAGCAAAGAGACAAGTGGGTTATGAACAGTTTTGTTTCTCTTTTATCACCTTTCTTCTTTAATTCTGCTTAACCATTTTTTGCCTTTTCTTTTGTGCTTGTGCTTACTGCTATCTCACTGGCTAGATTTTCACACCAAGGCCTTGTGACTTGTTTGCTGATTCCAATGGGGTTTTTTCACCAAAGAAGGTTGGTTTAGTAACCATAGTGGATTTAAATTTAGAAGAACTTTAGATGAAGAACTTTTTAGCTGTTTGTATCAGAGAATGTTGGTAGTTTTAGATTTTCTTTTGATGCTAACAGAATTTGCCAAATGAGCACCTGACCTGCCCAAGAAAAGCCAAACTTGTTTCCACATCAGTTTCAAAATTTTACTGAAGCAACCTTTTCTGCTGTTGGACTTCCCTTATCACAGTTTACAAAGACTTTACAAGGAATCTTTTTTTTCCACCACCTCCCCCTCCAACTGAAGCCTTTATTCCCTTTATTGGTTGACATTTCAGATAACTAAGCAATCTGAGCTGTACTTCTACTATTACTTTGTGATGCTTTTCAGTACTGCAGGAGGTTATGTTTGAAAAAATGCATTGTGGAATAAGCTCGATATACATAGCAAAACTGCTGGATTAATATGCATCCTCCATCGCTGTGGGAAGAAGCCTGAAAGTAGGTCCTCAGTTCTTAATTAACTTCTTTTTTTGTTCTTTCAGACTCCTCATCTTGTAAACCTTAATGAAGATCCACTCATGTCTGAATGTCTGCTTTACTACATCAAAGATGGTATTACTAGGTGAGGTTTGGTGCTAATACGCTCTGAAATCTGCTTCTTTGCTTGCTTAAATTCCCATGCTGGAGACACTGTGAGTTTAAATAATAATTGTGCTTTGAGCTACTCAACTTGCAGGTACAAACGAAGCATGAGATTGCTGTAGGTGGAAAAAACTACAGAAATGCATTTTCTTTTAAGTTGATTTTCTGCTTTAACAATAATGTGTGCGGTCACTCAGCTTTTTAAGAAGTTCATTATTACACCTGGGCAGTAAAAGAAAGCATGATATCTCTTCTAAGATACAGGCAAACAAAAGTAGTAGAACTTACTGAAAATGCTTTTGAGATCTTGATGGGTGGAGGGTTGAAAGCAATAGTACTTGATAAAAGCAACTGGAATAAACTGTTATCCATGCCTCTGCACAATTAATGTATTCTGCATTCACATATATGAGATTAAATTTAATTGCCAGTTTTGGAATTTAAAACAGATTTTATTCCTTATTCCAAAACTTGGTGTTAAGACATCTGGAAGAAGGGAGATGATTTTTGTTGTCTTTGGAGCACTAAGTCATGTTTGGTTGCTTAGTTTGTATGTTCCTGGGGAACAATGGAGAAGAGTACACAAGCAGGTGCTGTTGTATGGTACTACTCTAATATGCATTGGACCTACTGGAAAAAATGCCAAACTTGTAGACAATTCAGCACAGAATGGTAAATAGAATAGCTTAGGGATTAAGACATCATTCTAAGTTTTGAACCTAGCTAGCTGGCATCAGAAATGTGTAGAGTAATAAGCAGAACAAGAAGTTCATAAACATTAGGATTGAAAATTAAGTTGTCTGTATGTAGAATTGCTCGAATACTTGACTTTGGAATGGACATAAATCTTCATGTTCCAGGGATACAGCCAGCCTCTCACTGGAAGCTGGATAAAACTGCTTGTGACACCTAATTATTCAGCAAGAGTCTCCTGAGCCGTTTTTGCTCTTTTGTTGAAGTGCAGATGGTGATTATTGGAAGGGATGATCACTGTATGCCAGCTGAAATGCACCACTGGAAGTTCCTGTCACTTTTTTTTGTTTTTACTTCTGCACTCCTTTGCTAAAGGGAGAAGGGGGTACACAAGAGGGAAGGAAATACATTAAATCCAGAGGTGTTTAACATTTAAATTCTCTTTAAGTTACATGTTTTGAGAGAGAGAAAACTTCTCTTTTCTGTTGTCAAGCTATTATCCTCCAATTCATGGTAAATCTGGTAAGTTCACTGCAGTGCACAATTAAGTGCTAGTTCAAACTTTTAAACTTGAAGGATAGTCTTAATAGTTCAGATGTTTTTCCAGGAGATTTCTGAGCTATATTGTCCTACAGAGAGTTGTAGAAAGTGTCCAATTTGCTCTTCAAATATTTTCTGTTGGATCCAGGGTTGGCCAAGCTGATGCTGAGCGAAGGCAAGACATTGTATTGAGTGGGGCTCATATCAAAGAAGAGCACTGCATCTTTCGAAGTGAGAGGAACAACAACGGTGAAGGTGAAAAAGTACTTCTTCTAGCAAAGTATTGCTGAATCTTCCACTTCTCACTTGATAGTTGGCCAGGGAATATTGGTATTTGAAAGTTTCTCTTACTTCAAGAAAACCATCAGCTTTGACTCACTGTTTTCTTGAGTCTTAGGGTAAGAAAATAAAATTTGTTTAGGTGATAATAGCTTCAAATTGCAGGCTGCAGTCAGTATAAGAGTTAAGTTCTGATCTGAGTTAACCATAAACATGAAAATTCAAACAGAAAAAGTAATAATTTCCAGTGGCAATATGTGGAGATGTCAGTAGTATTGATTTTCTCATGGGGCTTTATTTCTTTTTTTAACCAGTGTGGCATCAAGGAGTGATTCATTTGTATCTTGTTCTGGTGTTAGTAGGAAGATAAGCAGAAAATGAGAGGCCTCTAGGATTTGCACACATCTTCTGTACAGTGCTCTCTAAAGTCTCATTTGTCAATGTTGTTTTCTTCATAGTTATTGTTACTTTGGAGCCTTGTGAAAGATCAGAAACCTATGTTAATGGCAAGAGGGTTGTGCAGCCTGTGCAGTTGCGCTCAGGTAAGAAATGTTAGAATGGATTTTTTTTGTAGACTCTCCATCTCAGAGTTGTCTGTATGTGACGTTTGCATCATATGCGGAGAATGTTGGGTGCTGTTAAAGGACGGCAGTGTTTTTGGAGTGTAGCTTTTAAACAGAAGTTGGTACCATTCTTTCTTGGCAGCAGTTTGTTTTCTTTCATTTTGCTGCACTAGCTCTGAGTGTACTTAAATATTCACTGCCACGCAGCGTCCTGCTTGTCCTTCTGCTTACCCTGATAATTATTCAAATACATTCTTGCCCAAGCCTATTGCCCTTGGCAGTCTCAGTGAGACAGAGCAGACAGACTGCCAGTTGCTGATGGAAAATTCCCCGTTTCCTGGCAAAGCTAAGATATGACCCTCTGCAGGAGTAGAACAGCTTCTGTTTGCTCTCATTAGATTTCCTACTCAGTCCCCTACATTCCTTTAAAAGGCGTGTGGGGGAAGAATTAGAGAAGGAGTGACTTCCCTAAATTATGGGTTTTAACCAATCTCTTTCAAGCTATGATGCTTTTTATGTCCCTCCCCCATTTTTCTACTGGTGAAAAAAACAAAAAAACAAACCAACCACCCAACCTCGCCTCTGAATTATTTGCACCAAGTTGTGAGTATTTTCGTGGAACCAAGTGTACTGAGTTCAGTGCAAGTCTGCACAATGAAGGAAGAACAGTTTTTGCTGTCCTGTGCCTTCATATGGCTCATATTGATTACCATGACTTTATCATTTAGTAATTTGTTTCTCTTAAAAAAAAAAAAAAATAATTTTTTTTTTCCTTCTGCGTCTAGATAATTGAGTTACTAGAAGAACATAGACATGGTCTCTGACATGCTTAAGAGCCTGTATTTTAGTGGTATATTGATAAGGACAATGTTGGTTACTTTGGAGGTCTATTTACTAGAATGTCTTTTTAAAAAATTTACTACATTAATACGTTCTCTGGAAGAGCAGAGACATTTTACTGTCTTCCATCATGCACATATCTTAGGCTTTGTGGACATCTGATATCTCTAGGATTTAGCCAAAAGACTTAAAAATATTAGATTTCTTCAGCTTTTTTGATGTTAGTGTAAAAGAAGTTGTAAAATCCTTCTGTAAATCCCACTGATTAGGACTCCAATAAAATCAATACATGTCGACCACATTTGAAAGAAAAGTAAGCGCCATGTATTGCAGTGTTTGAAGTTAAGCTTTTCCAAGCTG
>NW_009600024.1:26316-50236 GCF_000690535.1 Cariama cristata
GGCTTTTGCCCATGTTTTGGCACTGTCACTGGAGGAGAGGAATAGTATTTAGTGATGTGTTTTATTTGCAACTGTTGGTCTATCTCCAAGTTTGTCCTTTAATTTTTGATAAAGTGCTGGGATATTAGATTGGACCCTGGCAGGCGATGTCGTCCTCTATGAGCACTGCTTCTTATCAGCAGTGGCTTGTTGTGTACAAATAAGACCTTTTTACTTTTTCTTCTCACCTGGTTAACTTGAGTGTATACAGAAATCCTTATACAGCAATCTTTGTTACGTTATCACCCAACAAGGTAAATGGGATGAATCATTAAGTGATGTTTTTCAATGGTTTTGGAATCCTTACCTGAAAGAGTTAACTTCTGTTCCTATTTTTAGGAAATCGTATCATTATGGGTAAAAATCATGTCTTCAGATTCAACCATCCAGAGCAAGCACGAGCAGAAAGAGAGAAAACACCGTCAGCTGAAACTCCCTCTGAGCCAGTTGACTGGACATTTGCTCAGAGGGAGCTTTTGGAGAAGCAGGGCATTGATATGAAGCAGGAGATGGAGAAAAGGTAACAAAATAACTCAGAACTTCTACCTGAAACAAGGAGGAGTCAGCCTTAGGTTATTTGGGTGGTGTCTGTGCAAAACCTGAAGCTAGATTCTACCACATAGCATCTCTGCTACCTATTGTGAAGGTTCAGAAAGCTTCCTTGTTATTTCACTTCAGTGTTTCAGTGCTCTAACTCCTTTAAAAATCATGGGTAGGCACCTGCCACTAACCCTATAGAACTTTTGGTGAAGGACTGAGCTGCAGCTTATAGGGAGTTTCATTTCTATAGTACTGTAATAGACAAATAACAGTTCCCTTTAAGTGGAATGACTTTTAGTCTTGTAACTGTAATTCAGTGGGCTGTGCATGTAGAGTAACACCAACATGAAAGTAATGATCTCTTTGACTCCTTCTGTTCTTTTGTTCATCTTCAGGTTACAAGAAATGGAGATTTTGTATAAGAAAGAGAAGGAGGAAGCTGATCTCTTGTTGGAGCAGCAAAGGCTGGTATGTGTCCTTACTTCAGATTAACTATACTTTTGGCAAACAGTAATTCCTGTCCTTGCTTATCTGAAAGTTTAGGAAACCTGCTTAGGTGGTCTGCACAATGCAGTTCTCCCTTTGCTTTCAAATACTTTGTGCCTCCAGTGAATTATTACCAGTGTGAGCGAGCTCCTTCATGTTAATTCAGAGATTGTAGTTGACAGTGAAGAAGCTTTAATCAGTTCTTGTTGGGACGGGTTGGATTTCTTGCCACTTAACCTGAAAGAAGGGCATTTCTATGCTCTCTGGTTTTTGAAGTTCTTTTTCAGTAGTCTAAACAGCTACTTCTTGGGATGTGTGCCTTTATTTTTGTCTTGGATCACCAGAACATACTAATTTTCTACTGCCAAAGAGATTGGTAGAACATTGATATGCTAGGTTTATTTTTTTTAAGTGATGTCTGAAAATGTTGCTGCATTGTGCATGTTTTAACCCTTCTCCCTCCCCCTGCATGGAGTTCTTTGTAAGGGTCCTAATGGTACACATGCTGATGGTGGAGTTATGACTAGGGAGCAGTGTGCAAAGGGAATGTTACCTCATTCAGAATGATGGGAATTCCACCATTCCGCCTATTTCTTAAATAGAAAGTCTGATAAATTAAGTCTGATACAGGAAGACTTCAGTCTTCTCACAACAAGTATCTTTTGAAGTGCATTACAAATAGAAATACATGTAGTCTTCAAGCAGCCTGTGAATTTTAAAAACAAGAGCAAGCCCAGGAATGAAATCTAGATTTCCTTAAACCTGAGTCTCCTGATTTTGCTATAACTACATTGGGTTGTCTTTTAGCCCGCATGCAAATGTAGTTGTGCCTGAATTCTAATAAATATTCCAAAGTCATGATTCATTTGTTTGTAATACTAGTTTGAGACCACTGAAAACTGTGGGTTAAATGCATGCTGGGCTTTAAACTGTAAAGCTCTTCCCCTTCTCCCAAAGCCAGAATGGAGCAAAGTACTGTGGCTTCCATAGGTAGAAGCTACATAGTTTTTTTTAAAATTTATATTATACACTTAAAGATTTCTGCATCTCTAATTATTTCATTGTAAGGGACTCATTTCTTGGATGGAGAGGAGTGGCTGCAGACTTTGAACCAAAGCAACACTTAGTTCAGAAAGGAAGTTAAGATGCAACTAATGTAATGTTTCAGTTCTGCAATTTTATAGTTATAATTTGTGTAGCTGAAAGTAGTACAGCAAAAATCAGTTCAACGTGAAAATAAAAAAAGTTTGAGTATCGAGTGAATTTTGGCTATGTGCCAAAGGAGATGCAAGTAATGGAATTCCCTTCCTTAAATTCTGGCTGACGGGCATAAGCTAGGCTATTGCGTGAATTAAAAGATGTGAGAACTGGCTGTCTAGGGAGCTGCTCCAAATAAGGCTGTGTTTATAAAAAGCGTTGTGAAGGGAATTTGTTTCCCCATGTGCTTAAGATTAAGGGAAGGTTCTTTAGATACTGGGCTGTTTAATACTGTTGTAACATTGCTGATTTCTTTAAGCTTGTTCTGGTTTCGCTGATTTCAATTAGTGGACAAAGATGGAAGACTATCCTATATGCATTACCATTGTAACTCCTGAAGGACACCTTTCCTAGTTGTAAGGGATCATATCAAATGAGATCGTCGGTTTGTTAAGCAGTATCCTGCTTATTGCAATGCTCAATAAGAATATTTTAGATGACAGCAAAGCTTCTTGACACATCTTGATATTTCTGTGTCACTGCATGCATACAACAGTAGTTGAATAATGATTGGGAAATCTGGGAACGCATTTCAGCTTGTGTACCTTAAAAATACTTACATTGCTGTGATATCCAGCTGCAATATCAGGTTCTCTAACTTACTGCTATGTAAGACTGATATTGAAATAGAAATACTATTCTTATTCTAAATTGGAGTATAATCTTGGATATAAGAAGCTGGCTAATCATGTTTACCAGATTGTTTTGGTTTTGTGCTGAGATTCCAACCAATTTGGGTATTTGTTAGATATGCTATACAAAAAAAGATAAATAATAGCTCTTGTCCCCCCAAATTTACAACTAATTTGCCTTGCTAGTATTACTAGGGAAGAGAAATAATCATTCTCCCTTTCACAAATTGAATGTGAAAATGTGTTTAATAGAGCTGAAATCATCATCCTGGTTTTGTTGGTCATAATGCCTTTGCAGTGACCACTTGAGAGAGAGAGAGAGATGGGTATATACCTATATTAATTGCTCTGGTTAACCGCTGAGTGCACATAGGGCAATGACCACATAGTATCTGTTAATCAGCTTTTTATACGCAAGACATACTTTACCCATAAGTAGTAATATGGTAATTTTGTAACCTGTAAGAATAATCCTGTGGAATTTGTGACTTAATGTTTGAGTAGTTCGTGTTTTGCCTTTCTGGACGTAACTTTGAATGTGTAGATTGTACAGCGTTTTCCTCCAGGGCATCTTTTGTTTCCACTGCAATATGCAGTTTGTTAGATGCTGTTTCCTTAGGCTACAAATTTTATCGCCTGTAAACACACAAAGAGTTTATCTTCTGTTTCTAAAGTAGGAGAAGTTGATTCGCTAGTGCTGTTCTTAAATATTGAAAATACATAAAGTCACAAGAAGCTCAAATAATGTGAATATTAGGCTATGGAGCTTATTGACCATAGGGCAGAACAGTATTTCTTTTACTTGCTCTCATCATTCCCCAAACAAATTATATTGTATTCCCCATTCTTCGTGGTCTTCTACCCGAAGTCTTAAGTCTAAGAACCTGTGGTTCTGAGTCAATGACCTGAGTTTCGTTTGGTTTTAGAGTAACTGGCTGTTATTATTCTTGATATCTCATGTATTATAATTCTCTATGTGAAAAATAGGGATATTAGATACAGGTTCATTAGAGACTAACTGCTGTGTTTTATTGGAGATGTTTGGATCACAATAATAGATGAGACTTTTTGTTTGTTAAAGAGATGTCTTAGCTTAATAATCCTTTAGAGAAAAGTAGTCTGACTTTAATTCCTGGTTGCAGTATGCAATAATGGATATCTGTAACTTCTGGTGACAGTATACTTGAACAAACATTCCTAGCCTATGGAAACCTGAAGCACTGCTCATTAAAAATCATTTAGCAAAAGGTGGAAAACTTGTAATGAAGAAACAAAACACGCATAACTCTTAGGAAGTGTATGGAAGCTCCAGGCTCTAGGGTTTGAGAAGAGGACAAATCAAGGATATCAAATAGAGAATTTTATTAAAACAATTTAAAAAAAAAAAAGGTCATTGGTGCTACATTCTTCTGAAACTCATTCTTCGAACAGACAAGACTGTTAATTTTTTTTTTTTTTCTTTAAACTAAGCAACAAGGTGACAAATGGGAAAAAAAAACCCAAACCACAACCCACCTCTGAAACTCTGATTCTGGATATTCTTTTAGCTTGTAGCAAGTCTTGGAGTATGAACCACTGTCTTCACCTGTCATAGTGGCACTTACAGTCCTTTTAACATTGAACCTTTCGGCTGCTTCTGTTTCATTTTTTTCTTATCGTCTAACACTTCTCTGGCTGCTATTGTAGTGAAGTGGATTCTAAACTTGAGCATCCCTGCAACCACGTGCAACGTTACTAACCAGTGTTAACCCGACTTACTCTGGCTGCTCATGACATCTTCTATGATGGCTGTTGTGTTCACCTACCTGGGGAGGAATTGCTGAAAGAAGCAACAGCAGTCGCCAAGGCAAATGTGTGTGGCGGGAATTTGCATGTCTTTGTAGCATGTGTGAAGTGCAGTTTACACTTGGTTTTTATTTTTTTAATCAGGATCTTGGTTTTAGTTGATCTATTTAAAGATTTTTGGAAGGGATTGGGAGGGAAGAGTTTAGATTATCTGCTATTGTGAGATGACAAGACTTCTAAATTTAATGTTAATCTTAATTTAGCGAAGAGCTCCAATTTTGACAGTCCATGACTCTTGAAGGTACATTTTTAATGACCTAACACTCAGTCTTCAGGGACTTCCTTATCACTTGTTCTGTTTTGATTTTTTGATTTAGTTTTCTTTGCCTGCTACTTCTTGTTTAGCTTTTCCATTTTCTTACAATTTTAATTTTGGTTATTTTGGGGCCACTTCTTGATTTTTGTTTTTCCAAAGGATGCAGACTCTGATAGTGGGGATGATTCGGACAAGAGATCGTGTGAGGAGAGTTGGAGACTGATCACTTCCCTGAGAGAGAAGCTGCCCCCCAGCAAGCTCCAAACCATTGTAAAAAAGTGTGGCCTCCCCAGCAGTGGGAAGAAACGAGAGCCTATTAAAATGTACCAGATACCCCAACGTCGACGCCTTAGCAAAGACTCCAAATGGGTTACCATCTCAGACCTAAAGATTCAGGCTGTGAAAGAGATATGCTATGAGGTAGCACTCAATGACTTCAGGCACACTAGGCAGGAGATTGAGGCTCTGGCCATTGTTAAAATGAAAGAGCTTTGTGCCATGTATGGGAAAAAAGATCCAAATGAGCGTGAATCATGGCGAGCTGTTGCTCGTGACGTCTGGGATACGGTAGGAGTAGGAGATGAGAAAATTGAAGATGTTATGGCCAATGGTAAAGGAGTAACTGATGTGGATGACCTTAAGGTGCACATAGACAAATTGGAAGATATTTTGCAAGAAGTGAAGAAGCAGAACAACATGAAGGATGAAGAGATAAAAGTTCTTAGAAATAAGATGCTGAAAATGGAGAAGGTTTTGCCTCTGATAGGGTCTCCAGAGAAAGCTCAGTCAACCATAGCTAATGCTAAGTCTCCAAACTCTGCCGGTGTGGTGGATGTGGATAAGAAACCCACGGATGACTCCAAAAGAAGTGAGAACGATGATCTTGCTAAAGAGGAGCGTGTTTCTCAGTTAATGGCAGGTGATCCAGCTTTCAGACGTGGGCGATTACGTTGGATGAGGCAAGAACAGATTCGATTTAAAAATCTGCAGCAGCAGGAAATAGCAAAACAGCTTCGTCGACAAAATATGCCTCATCGATTTATTCCGCCTGAAAATCGCAAGCCTCGGTTTCCTTTCAAAAGCAATCCCAAACATAGGAACTCATGGAGTCCAGGCACCCATATAATTATTACAGAGGATGAAGTTATTGAGGTTAGAATTCCAAAAGAAGATGATAAGACCAGAGATGAAAACAAAGAAAAAGAAAGTAGAGCTGCTTCTAAAGACCCTCAGCAGCTGTGGAATCTTTATGGCCCGCAGAGGAATCAAGATAATATCCAAATTAACAGGCAGCAGTTAAACACACAGTCACAGCCTAGCAGTCAGCAGCAGCCATCACCTCAGTTGCGCTGGAGAAGCAATTCTCTCAATAATGGCTCTCAAAAAAGCTTGCGGCGTCAGACATCAGGCTCATCTGAATCATTGCACTCCTACAGCGGGCAACAGAATCCAGACCTGCAGACTTTCCAGCAAAAACGCCACATCCACCAGCACCGACAACCTTACTGCAATCACAACAATGGAGGCAGTGCAGAAGGCAATACAGCTAACTTCCACCCAAAACAGACTGACCGGCTTAACCACTATAACCAGTTTGTGACGCCCCCACGGATGAGGCGCCAGTTCTCAGCACCTAACCTCAAAACGGGCAGAGAAACTACAGTATGATTAGTTGGCTGAGAGTAGTCGGGGGGAGGAGGAAAGCAGGGGCAATTCTGGCTTATCATTGAGAAACAGCCAGGATTGGCTTTGCTTATGTCTTGGGTTTTGTTTGGCCAGGTAGAACTTGCGTAATTTGACTTACAAACACAAGGTACTGGCCCTTCCACCTGTTCGGTTTGCATGTGACTTTTGTTGCAGTTTAAACAACAATGATTGGAAGAACATTCTGAAAAATCGTAAGAACTTTTTTGATAGACTAGAAGTCTTGGAGGGAGGGATGTGGAGGGGAGAACTTCCCTGCTAGCTCATATACCAGGGTTTTTTTGTGTGTGTCTTTGAGTATTTTTCTAATGCTGAAAATATTGTCTGGAACTCACAAAGTGCTACCTTCCTCCTGTGTTTTATGTAGACAATCAAAAGAGGAATTTAGTTTATAGCATTGAATGTTTCTTGTGACCTTTTTCTTAGCAATAAGGAAACTGACCATCTGTTTTAAAATTGATCTGGCTGTTCAGAACAATATTTTCCACTCTTAACTCAAATTCTTAATAGTAGTAATAATCTCTGAACCAAAAGTTGTCGACTGACAAGATATGTGGCCTTTTTATAGAGAAATTAAGAAGAGCTATTGGGTCACAACAGTCCTACTCCAAGTAGATGTCTTTTCTCCTTCTGCTTAAGTTCATAATTATTGGTATGAAATTGCTGTGACAGTTAATACCTGCCTGAATGGATTTTTATGTCAGAATATATATATATTGCTGAAGCAATACTTTGGAAATAAGCTTTTTCTAATTCCCATTGTATCTCTAAATATAATAGTTTTTAATTATTATACAGAGACTATGGAAAGGAACTAGGATTTTTCAACAATCTGGTGCAGGAAGAAGCCTCAAAAAGCTAATTCTTTTTATTTTATGTTTTCAGCTTTCTCGAGCATGAGTCTGGGAGATGTTCTTGAAATAGTTATGAAGATTTACAGATCACTACTTTGAATTGGCTGAATTCTCCTCAAAGATAGGAGAATTGAGCTGTTTCACTTTGATGTGATACCTCATGTTAGTGCCTCTAGTCTTGGATTAAACCGCTATTCCAAGACGTTTTGAGGAGAAAATAAGACTTGTTTTCCTTCTCCCCACACTCAAAATGCAAGTTAAAAATTTTCATATCTATTCTGATCTGAAGAGGTCTATACTTGCAGGTGATTTGCCTTAAAACAAATGCTTGCAATCCCTACTTCAGATTGTTTCAAACAAATTGCAGAAAAACTATTGATTAAGGAATAGGCTTTATGAGCTTGGGGTTTTGTCGCAATTGGAGAGTCCCAATTTTAATTATACCCTTTCTTCTTTCTGAGTGCAAGACAAAATTGTACTTACTTTTGAAAATCTGTGGACTTAAGTATAAGCCAATCTAAAGCTTTGAGGACTTACTTTACATTTAAATGTAACTTGAATACAATTTTTAAAACAAAATTGGCTACTATACCACATTTGGTGAGATAGGTTCACTTTGCAGTGTACCTGTACAGTTAAATGATTTGTACTGTTTTGCACAAATATCCTTAATTTACCCGAGGTTGCTTATTTTTTGATACAATATAAGCCTTACTGGTAATTGTTACTCCTGTGTATTTCAGCGTAGCTGTAGATGAGTAGGAAGTGCCTCAAGCTTACTGTCCATCTTGGTTTTGTTTCCTGTCCTATGTACCCCCCCAATTGTGCATGGTGTAGGTGCTGGTTGCAACATGTTACATGGCAACCATGCACCATTTACGTATCGATTAATCAAGTGTCAACTCTTAAGTCTCTGCACATGTGTTACTGATAGGATACTGGCCCGCAGATGTAGGCGATACAAAGTCAGTCCTCTACCTGTCCTGAAAGAACGAGCTGGGCCCATCACTTGGGACTTTTTTTTTTATGGCAGGTTTAATTTTGTGTCCAAATATAGCTTTGTAACTTGCATTTGTGTCATGCTTTGGCCTACTTGAATGAAGGAAATAAAGCATCATGTCCAAAAATGTCTTGGTTCTTAAAGAAAAGAAGCCTTGTAGATGAGCAATACTTTCTTTGAGCTTGAGTCAGAATTGCAAAATGAGTTTTGGGTTGCAAATAATATTTTGCTGTTGCCTTTATTTTAGAATCCTGTTCTAGTAGTGCATTGCACTTTGTTTTTGTGTGTGTCAAGAGTAATGAGTTCTTTCAGATCCTCAAAAAGGCGTGGGCTCTCTTAAAAATGCATGCTTGGGAAAATCCCCTCAGTTCTGTAGGAATACATGAGCTAGAGTTAGTCTGCGTGGGATAGGTCGTGAGAGAAGACAAAACCAATTTTATCTTGTGTCCCATTTTTGTTGAGGATTGTGGCTGCCTATGTGAAATCACCACGTGATTGAGCATGGAGTAATTTTGAAGTCCATGCAACTACATGTACTGACGTGAGATTAAAAACTCAAGCTACTTGATATTTTAATGCTAGACACTAAAAAGTTTTTGCCAACTTATTTCAGCTTAAAAATCTGAGAAGAAATATCTGTAAATGCCTGGGTGGTGGTGATGAAGATGAACAATAGGTTGCCATCAGTTTGTCTTACCCCACTATGTTTGTGCAGCACTAGAAAAACAACCCTGCTTATTCTGTTGTATGATTTGACAAAAAAGGAAAAGGATAGTCAATGTCAAAAATGGAGTCCAGTCTGCTCAGAGGAAGCAGCTTTTTTCCTGGGTTTTAGGATGATATTACAGAAATGAAACTTGGGGGGGAAAAAATCCTATAAAAGTAATTGCCCACTTTAAGAATTGAATATTAATTATGGTGCAGTGCCTCATCTGATAAAGGAAGCAATGTGAGAACTTGTGGATCTCCTTGCACTATTTAGAGATACACACACCTTTCACTTCAAATTCTCTATTCATGGAGCTGATGAACAGTAATACAGCTGCTTCCATAGAAGACCGTGTGAAAAGGCGTTCAGGATAATGGAAATGTGGCATCCATGATGGGAGTGCTGGTTTAGTAAGCTTAATTACCATTGCTAAGTGCTGATGTGCTGTGTGCTTTGACAGCTGGCTTGTATCCACCTGTGCCTTAGTGATGATTTCTTACATATCCTTTAGGACTCACTAGGGACATGTGGATTTGGGGTGGGAGTGGGTGGGGGGAAATGCATGCCACTAATGCTCCTCTGATTGACTTCAACATCCTTTCTCAAGCAATCTGAATTTAGGGATCTGTCAAATTAGAGGATGCTATTTGTATCAGTACATTCAGCATAGTTTCAATATCTCCCTCACTGTTTGTTCTTTATCCTTTATATGTTGAAATTTGTTCTTTATCCTTTATATGTTGAAATTTGACTTGGATACTTCCCATTGAACCACTTCAGGAGCTGCCACATGAGAAATCTATGCTGTGTACCCATTTGTACTGTAAAGAAAGCAGTGAGCTGCCTTTGAATTAAATGGGATTTTCAGATATGTCCATTGTTTAAGCAAAAACAAGTTTTGGATTGTCTTAAGAGCAAGCATCTGCCTTGTGAAAAGCAGAACTGGTTTGTATTGTAACAAGTGCTCTTTCAATAAACTATGAAATACTCTTGTAAGTGTCAGATTTGTCTCAGTGAAATGGAAATGAAATTTGATTGCAGGCTTGTCCTAATTTTATTTTTTGTCTTGGGGTTGGTATTGTTCTCGCACAGTTAAAAAGGTTTCGTTAATTGTTCCTTAATCTGTTTCTTCTAAGTCTGTCCACCCTGATTTTTCTTCTGTTAAGTTAGGTGAAAAGCAGCCTACACAGATTTGTGTCTACTGTCACATAGCTTATTTAAATTAAAAAAACCCCAAACATTAAAAATAAAAGCTTTTTCTAGCACAAGGGGATACAAGCCATACTCCTCTTCAGTGCTGTCCCATTGTACCGTATTGTGTGCTGTTTATTTAAATTCTGGAAGAAAATACAGAGCTGGCTGTTCTCTTATTTGCTCACTGAACACCAAAGAAACTGACTTTTTTGTATACCTGAAATACAGGAGGGAATCACACACACTGCAGTACCTTTGCAGACATCACGTAGATCCAAAGAATCCAAGTTGTTATGGTACAGTGTTCTGCTTAAAAAGCTGGTCCAGTCTGGTCTTAAAAAGCTTGGCCTAATCTGAGTGTATGATTTTTAATTTTTTTCCTGTTTTCACAAAATCTAGGAATGTTGTGACTTTAGATATGTCCATGCCCCTGGACAAAATAAACTTTTCATTCCCTTTTTCCACATTTGTGGAGCTAATGATATCAACCAGTTTGAAGCTGTACAACAATATGCATTGGGTTCCGGGGAGTCTAGGGCATGGACCTTCAGGGCAGCTTCTAGATGCAGGTTTTTTTCCTTTTCTAGCAATTGAGGCACTTTTAAGTTGGTACTAACAATTAGGTGTGTATTGCCACTAATCAGATCTGGAAACGTTTGCCTGGAGAGCTAACCAATCTCTCCAGTAGAGCAAACCAACCCCTTTTAGAGTGCAGTCAGGGCATCTTCTGTCTGAACCAACCTGAAATTCATCCTTCATCTATTGCTCAGTGCCCATTATTTTTAAATACTACCATAGTATCAAGTGCCAGGAGACAATCTTAGTCCTGTTTTTCTCCTTAGGGAAATGGTACCTATTTCTTTTTTTCATTATGGGAAAACAAACTTCAATTCTTTGACTTGGTTTTAAAAGTAATGTTTGTTAGTGTGGAGTCAATAAAAGGTGTCTGCTTATAGTAAGCATTTATTTATCCAGGTATTTAAATGTACAGAAGATATACTTACTTGGCTCACAAGGCTGAAAATAGAAGATAAGAAGCAGATTTTTATCTTTGAATGAATTTAATGTGCCTGGATTTTTCATGGTGGAAGTAGAATTTTCACAGTGGAATGCTCCTGATTTTTGACCGTTCCCTCTGCAGTTTTTTCAGTTTCTCCAAAAGAATCTGATCAAAGATTCTACCTTAAACACCACTTGAAGAGCTTTTCTTTTCTTCATTTCTACAATCTAGCTGCTCAAAATGACATCCTCAGATTATCTACTTCAGACTACAGGAAAATAAATTATTTTGCCCTTCCTTACACATAAGAGAAACTTGTTTCTGTCACTTCACATCTGACCTGTTTTATCTTGGTTTCAAATGTAATAGCATTATCTACATGAGTCGGGGGGAAAGATCAGAGACAGTGCCTTTATGTTAATGAATTTTTAAGAGTACACTGGCTATTTCATAACTAGATAATTCTGAAAGTCCTCACTGAGTCTAGAATAGTGCTTTGGTGAATCATTAAGAATTTCAGAGGGAATATCAAAAGAAATGATATATTTGTCTGTAGTTGTTTTGCTGCTGGGCTATGCTTTACTTACACTGTAAGTATGTAGCTATCTTAGAGTGAATGGAGCAGACACAAATGAAGAAGGAGCGTTTTAGCCAAATAAAATTTCAAGAGGAAATTAGAAAATAAAAATGCAGCCCTCGTACAAAGGCTGTATATCTCTATTTGTTCAGTTTTCTCTCCCTAAAGGTCATGGGTATTGAATTAATGGTATTGAAAATTCTGCGCTTTCTAAGAGCACAGCTACCATTTTTTAATGCTACTGCCAGGAAACATTATTTATAAAATTAAAGGAACGTGCTTTGGTTTATCTCCTTTCCAAATACTGTCTAAAGGTCTTTCTGACTAACTTGTGTTAAATTTGACACAATCACATTTATGGCAGTGTTAAGTACTATACTTGCTGTATGAAAACAAAGTAATGTGGCTGTTTAGGTGGGATGCTTGAATAGGATGGGAGGAACGTGTACAGCTTTTCCTGTATAGCTGTGACTTAAGAATGCATTACTGCAAACAGTGCATTGGAAGAATAATTTTAGAATATGGAACTATGGAAGAGAGAAGGTTGGAATACAAGAGGAGTGGCTTCAAGAATTCTCCTTAAGAACGCTGTAACTCTCTCAGTGAATTGTTGTTGCAACTGTTGTATAAAAATCTTGAGAGGCCAGTTTAATTTGTGTAACACGCGCCAACGGATTACCTTAAGAAAATGAAATGCAGTAGTGAGATAGGCTCTGAGACCAGGAGCACAGTAACTGTATCTGTTCTAAATATCTTGACTTTGTATTTGTTTTACCAGCAAATAATGAAAGGGTCATTAGGTCTTAGTAGCATTTACTTCAAGGCATGATTATGCTGAACAGGAAGAAAATGCTCTTATACCAGAAGGTATTGTTGAAATGCTTCTTGTGGGGAAACCTCTGCACAGACTTTTCTGCCCACTTGCTGGGGCGGTGGTATTTTTTTTATCTTCTGGTATATTAAATACACATGTGAGAGAGTGATACTTGCATCCCAAGAGGAAAATCTAATTGAAAACAAAATGTCTTTTTTTCCCCCTAAAATCTGAAATGAATTTTTTTGTATCAAAAGGCAAATCAGTGGTGCTGTTAATCCTTCTGTTTGAGAAAATGAAGGTGAATAATCCTCTCCTTTTAAATTTATTTCTGTACTTTTCTCTATTTCTGTCTCTTTCCTGCCTCCCTGAAAGGAGCAAGCAGGTTCCCCGAAAAATCCCTTTTCTCTAGTCTTTAGCAAAAAAACCAAACCAACCTAAACTTTTCTCTCTTGCAGATACTATGAGCATGTATATCTGATGATTTTAAAAAACAACACTACTGTCTTAATTGTATTGGTCTCTGTCGTCTCTCTTTTCAAGGAGAGATTATACTAAAACAATAGATGTTGATATGTGACCGCTGAGCATTAATGGAAATGTCTTTATGTATTTGTTCTCTGTGTCTGTCATTCCATCTGAGGTGTTAGTCTCTCTTAACTGTTCTCCTTGCTTTTGTCTGTCCTCCTACACGGTATCTCCTCTCTCCCCACAGGACTATGAGAGTAAGCTGCAGGCCTTGCAGAAGCAGGTAGAGACACGATCCTTGGCAGCTGAAACAACAGAGGAGGAGGAGGAGGAGGAAGAAGAAGGTGAGTTTGAAGCTAAAAATAATTTGGATATAGCCAAGTATAAAGGAACAGTTGCTATAATGTCTCTTGCAATAGATAGAAAACTTGCTTTGTAAAGCTGCAAAGCGCTTTATAACTTCTTGATCTGTAACCTTCACAGCGTGTATTCATAGAGTAAGTTCTGCATAAACAGTAGATATACATCCCCAAATTCAATTGATGCACAAAGTAGATTAGTTTAACTACAAACTTTGATTTGGTGGTCTTGAATTTGAAAGAGTCTCTCTCTTCTTGGCACTAACAGAGTTCAGATGTCTTAAACCAAAAGAATACTGTTGCCTTTGTTTCCTTGTTTTAATTTTTAGGTTTCTTTTTTCTCTGTGGTAGGAATTCTTAAGAATTCATGCTGTGACATGTCTGTATAACTCCATTTCTGGACAGTAGATAGAGTTTATTATTCCCATAATACTTGCTTTCATTCCACTGTTTCACCATTTGGCTTTAATAATTGCTAACTAATTTAAAATAATATGAGTAGAATTAGTTTTGTTTTCTCTGTTCCAAATCCCCTTACTTAATCGTTATATCTCCACTGCTAGTGGTGTGCAAGTTTGAATCCAGTTTTTAATCACTGAATAATAAAAATGCAGGTTTTTATTTTCTGTTCTCCTCTTCCAGAAAAGGTGTATAGAATTTGATGACACAGTCAGCAGTAGTATTAGATACTGCATGTGATGGTTTAGAGAAGAAGCCACAGTGTTTTATGTCTCCGTTTCTTTGCTCTTCCTAGTGCCCTGGACACGACATGAGTATGAGCTCGCACAATGGGCTTTCAGGAAGTGGAAATTTCATCAGTTTACTTCACTGAGGGACCAACTCTGGGGAAATGCAGTATATCTGAAAGAAGCCAATGCAATCAGTGTAGAGTTAAAGAAAAAGGTGGGGACATGCAGGTTTTTTAATTTTCTGACTCCTCAGTTTTGACTATAATCCTGCTTCAAACGCTCAGAGTTACTTGTGATCTTTAAAGTTATATGTTTCTTGCTTATTAGTTTGGGCTTTAAAAAGCATCCAGAAAATTGTGGTTCTTGGATTCAGACTTCTGGCTGAATTAACATCCCGTGCAAATCTGGTTGATATATTCTTCTCTTCTTCATTTCCCTTACGCTGTTCCTGTCAATATCATAAACACATGTACATGTGCATCTCCCCAGGGCACTGTCTTTTCCTTTTTGCTTCTAACTTCCTGTGGTCATCCATCTTTCCAAGAGAAGTGGGTGCTGCAGGATGTGCCAGGTCTATAGTTTTCCAGACCTCTGCTACCTGTGACAATAAAGACAAAATACGTGTCCTCAGCTGGAAAATATGTTTTATGCTATTTTGAAACAACAAAAAAAAGTGACATAAAAAAACCCTGAATGTTCACAGAGATGAAAGTCAAACTGGCTTCTTATGTTGCCTTAGGTTTGGTCTCTGTCCCCTTTGTGATGCTGATATCTGCCTTCTCAGAACTAAAGTATTTTTTCTTTTTCCATTCAGGTGCAGTTTCAATTTGTCCTGCTGACAGACACCCTCTACTCGCCACTGCCACCAGAGCTTTTGCCCACTGAGTTGGAGAAGACCCGGGACAATAGGCCTTTCCCCCGTACAGTGGTAGCTGTGGAAGTCCAGGATCTGAAGAATGGAGCAACACACTACTGGTCCTTAGAAAAACTCAAGTATGTAAACATTACTGGAGAATAAACTTCCTTATATCCAAGGAGCTTCACTGAAAAATTTCACTTCTTGCTGTTCATTCTCTGTTTTATTTGTTTTTTCTTTGTGTCGTCCCAAATGCCAACTTTCCAGACAGGGTGATATGTTTTAAATACCAGCTTTCTAGATTCTTTCAACAAGTGCATTTGTTCTCCAGTGTCTTACCTCACTTCCACATTTAATTTTTGTGACCTGAGGTTAGATTTTGTTTTTTAAATCTAACAAGGCTCATCACAGCTCACGTCTCTGCATTAATTTTTTTTAATGTTCCTTTCACTGTAAAAGTTTCCTTGCCACCTGCTTTTATATAACCTAGTAGTATAGGGCATAATTTATAATAAAAAGCTTAAACAAAGTTTCTATTTCTATGGAAGCTACACAAATTCTGACTGTAATCTGAACTATTATCATCATATTCTTGCAAACAGGTAGAAGACATTTGTCTTTTCCCCATTCTCTAAATACTGACTGAATAACTTTTTTTTCCACTAATAACTTCCAGATGAAGGATCTTGCAGTGTGAAAAACTTGTTTTCTTCAATAAAATAAATAAGTAAATAAAAGTCTATAATGAAATCAATTCGCTTTTGAATCAAAATGCCAACATTTCTCGAGTTAAATGTGAAAAACTGCCTAAATTACTCAGCAACATTATCTGATGCAAAAAAAGAAGCAAAAAATATGCTAGAATTAGATGTGAAAGAAGAATATTTAGAAGTTTGAATGAACTGAGATTTACGTAAGCTTCTGCAGTGACCTTGCTTTGTGCTTAGTGTGCTTAGCCTACAGAATTTTTCCCAGAAACCTTAACATGTCAGAGAATTAGTACAGTGCCGAACTTAGCAGTATGGACTCCTCTGTTCTTTGTTCTCCCTTTCCTATGTGTAATTTGGTAGAGGTGAAGTAAGCATACCCCACTTTGTGTTCTCTGCTTTTTTTATTCACTCTCTATTAATTTTTTAATCCTGCTTTCTTCTGTGCAGGCAGAGGTTGGACCTGATGCGTGAGATGTATGACAGAGCTGGGGAAATGGCGTCGAATACACAGGACGACAGTGAAAGCACAATGACAGGCAGTGACCCTTTTTATGATCGCTTTCATTGGTTCAAGCTTGTTGGAAGGTATGTCACAATAATCTCAACTGCTGGTGCACTGGTAACTCTTGTCAGTTCTGGATGAACTTTGACTTTGAATGTGGCTATAAAAACTGTATGGCCGCTAGTGTTAGTTGTGTGTTATCTTTCAGGGATTTCTGATAGACTTAAAATATAGTGAAGAGCAGAAAATGGTGTTTAGAATGTTGCCAGTTCTGGTGTAACCTTGTAGAATCTGATTTGACTGAACCCTTAGTAAGTTATAAGTTTATTTTAAAGAAAATGTGGCTAGCTAAGTTCTATCTGAAGTCACTGGAGCAGAGCTGGGAGAATAGGAAGAACACTGGAAACTGAGGGGAAAAGTGGCCTAGGGCCATATGTGGTTCAAATAGCTTGGTCATATCCTATGAAAATACCTAGTATCTGATGGGATTCTTTAGTATTCCTGATGTCGGCTGCACCTTTACAGTATTTTATTTGCAAAAATGCTAAATGTTGGAAATAAGAATTGTAGCTCTGTTAAATGGATGTGCTCTCAATATCTGTATGTTCAGCCATGTTTATATTCATTTTTCATTTGCCTTCTGCTCAGTTCAAGGATGCTCTTCCTGACTGTTAGCAATCCCTTTCCTTACGTTTCATTGCAGTCCAGATGGTTTGAAGCCTTTGCTTGTCGTTCAGGTGGTCTCTGTGTGATGGCAACAGACAGCTGTTAAATGAAGCATTCTTCTTTCCCCTCACTCTGTTAATTGGTATTCCATTAACCGATATCTAGTTCCCCCATATTCCATGGCTGCGTGAATGAGCGTCTTGCTGATCGCACGCCCTCCCCCACTTTCTCCACGGCTGACTCCGACATCACTGAACTGGCTGATGAACAGCAGGATGAGATGGAGGACTTTGATGATGAGGCCTTTGTGGATGATACTGGCTCCGACGTTGGAACTGAGGAGGGATCAGACCTCTTCAATGATGGGCGCGACCCGTTTTACGACCGATCCCCTTGGTTCATTTTAGTGGGAAGGTTGGTGAGGTTACTGTGAGAATGGCCAAAAGGGACCAGCTCTTGCTGTAAACTGCAATGGCTTTGCCTTGTGCTGCACAGAATATCTTGTCAAGCCAGCCAAAATATCTATATACATAAATTGGAATTGCCAGACAATGAGTGTAGTTTAAGTTTTAAATTCCCATGTCAGAGGCCATGAAGGCCTAAATAAAAATTGAGAAAATAACCCTTAGATGCAACAACGTGGGGAAATATATTTCTAGATAACTGTCACAATATAGACTGAATGTGGTTTTGCTTGTGTACAGTATTTAAGCATTATTTATAGAATGCTCTATTTAGCCATTGCAAGATCACTTAAGATAGTATTTGTAGCATGTAATTTTCTTCCATGGAAGAGAATCTGAGAGTATGGTGGAAAGTCTTTAAGTCCAATCCAATAAATCAATTTTTTGAAAACTCATCTAACAACTTCTGTGTCTGAAGAGAAAAGATGGCATGAGGAGAAAGAAGAATGGTCCTTTCTGAATTTGGAAAAGAGTATTCTTTGAGATGATTTGGCTTCTCAGATTATGCATGACTCTCGATAGCAAGTATTATGTAGTGAAAGGATCATCATCATTAAAATTCATTGGCTGGTGGTATTTATCAGAGATTTCCCCATGCACTGTGCTGGAATTTCTGAAACAATTTGCTTAAATGTATTTTAGATTATTATCTGTTTGCTAATCTAGGTATGAGTAAGGCGTTACCAGATCTCAGTCTGTGGTGTAGACTCTAAGGACAGCAAGTTGCATTAAAAGAATGTAGTATTTTGTCACTGTTTCTTCACAGATAGTCTTGCTCAACCATGTTACTCGTGACAAGAAACAGATTTTATTTAGTGACTTTGCTCCCCTCTCTTCTGCTCCCACTCCCCCAATTACGCTTTTTTGCTTATTTGATCACGCTGTAAGCCAATCTACTTGTTTTAACAGTAACAGAGGTGGTTACCGCAGGCGTTGTACAAAAGAGGGGGTAAGACTCCATGACTGGCAGAAGGGAGGAACAAAGGAGAAGGGACCAGAGCTTGCCTTTGTCCTTTTCTGTGATTGTACACAGGGAAGACTTAATGGTCAGGAAGGAGGGATGTTTTTGCAGTTTCCTCAAATGAAGGAAACTTGATTGCATTATTTGTGAAAATGAAGAACTGAGTTTGTCAGTCTTTTATCAAGCTTTTAGATTAGTTTAGCTGTGTTGTCTAACCTTATTCTTTGCCTTTAGGGGACCTGTTTACAAGCTGTGATTGAAACTTGGAACTTCCTTGATCTAGTCTTTGAAACAAAAATTACAGTTACTAAAGATGCAGGAAATCACATTAGTCCTCTCTGATCTCTGTGAATTTGTTCCCTTATGTGCAATGTCTAATGTGTTTTTTAAAATTTAAGTCTTTCAGGTTAATTTGATCCACCAGAGTCAGTTTGGGAAAGCCATCTTAACTGGCTTGGAAGTGGTTGTCAGCTAGTTAAAGCATATGTGCGCTGTTTGCAATGGCTAGGACTGCTTGCTTGTAACAGTGCTGGCATACTCAGCATATTCTCCTGTTGTGTGTGTTCTTTCAGAGCGGGGCCTTCAGTGCTTGGGAAAAAGTTGAGCTATTCATCTTCATTTCACAAACTGTTCAGGAAGCACAACACAAGCTGAGCAAATACAGTGTATAATGAAAACAGTTGTGCTTCCTGGCAATTACACAACTTGCTTCCCATTTCCATGTATTAAAAAGAATACTGAGCTCTGTCTCTATAGACAGACATAGGGAGCTGCAGCAGTTAAGAGTACTAGCCTCAACCATGTAAGCTGCACACATTAAGGAACTCTGCTTGGGTTGTAAATTGTATTGAGGCATGACAGTTTGTATTATCTCCCAGTAGACAGCTGAATGACTTTTTCCCAGTTGTTGGGTTCTATTTTGTCTATTCCTGTTCTGTTCTTTTGTTGTGCTAATTCTGTCAGCAGAAAGCTGTTAGACTGTTTAGCACCACTAGGTAGAAACTATTTTAATTCCTCGGTGTCTTCCAGCATGAGAATTCCACTTTTGAACAGTGTGACTTACAAGTATCAGAGGGTATGTCCATCTGCATAGATACTGTCTTTAGCACAAGGTAGTGTTCAATTTAGAACAAACCCAAAATTCCTTAACACTTTTAACTGTGTACTTTTTTATATGTTGTGGAATGTGTAGGACAAAAATAAAATAATTTTTAATATTTTTTTGGGGGGGCGGGGGGTCATCAGCAATAAGGAGTCCAGGTCACAAAGGAGAAGAGGAGAAATTGGTCATGTAGTTATCCAACTCCTTGGGCATCACAGTATTTTTTTTCTCTCTCTGTGCTGTAACTGTCTTTTATTTGTATTATAACTATTAAAGAAAAGGGAAATAAAGAGCTGGTCCCTTTAGCCATCTCTTCTGGCATGCTGGGCTGTCTTTAAGGCTGATTCTATTTAATGGTGTGACATATCAAGCATTTGCTACGTTTTTAAGGGAGGTGGGAGAGGACTATGGGGTATTTTATTTAAATCTTGAATTGATGTGTTTATTTAAAAAATATCTGTCATCATTCTGAGTTGTGTTGGTTTTGTTTTGATGTTTAAAAAGAGATTGTGTTTGTTAAATTTAATTTCTAGTTTTGTTGTGAGTATGCCATTTTACCTCACCAATCTTTCTGCTAATACAGCTTCCCCTCTTTCAGTCTGCTGGGCTAAGGTGCAGGGGGGCACTTGCATATGGGTCGTTTGGGGAGTGGGAGTCCTCCCAGATGTGGGAAGAGGAGGAGGATAACCTTAAGATTTCATCCACTCCTAACTTGGTACTGTCTTGTGATGAAGCAGATGGAACGGCACTGGAAGGCGATATTGCTGCATAAACCAGCACTTTTCTCTGTACAGCAAATGTGCTATTGCTCTCCATTCTACAGAAGAGATCCAGCATTTTCATCACCAAACAGGAAGCCTAAAACTTTTTGCATGATGTGCTTTTCTTTCTGTAAGTTAAAATGATTCCAGTGAGCCAGGTGAATGGATGGAAGGAAGTTAAGGAAGATGAGAAATATTTTATTCTTTGGGGTGGTCATTTTACTGAGGTGACAAAATTGTAGTTGCTGATAAAGCTGAATGCTTTGGCTATCATATGCAGCTTCAGAACTTTAGCCGTGCAAATAAAAATATATTTTTATTTTTTATGCAGTTAGTGCTTTCACTTTCCACTAGTTTGGCTTTGAAGTAGGAAGACTTCTGTAATGACTGCCTCTTTCAGTTAGTGAAACTGTCTCTTACTGTATACATATCAATGCGAGGCTATTTAGATTCCTTTCAGTTGGGGGAAAAATGTCCGTTCTCCCTAGCTTGAAATGTGGTTTTCAAACTGCGTGTGTTTTTCGTGTTGAGCATATAACTACATACCTTCCCGAACTCCATCCCTGGTCCAGTCCAAGTGAACAATTCCAATTTGTTAGTGTGAGGGACTGTTTTTCTTGTATGGTGGGATGCTGCTTTCTCAAATGAGCACCACCTGCAATTTCAAAGCTAAAAATGAAAATATTTTCTTAGAGAGAAAAATTAAACTTCTCATTTTGTTACTTTAAATTTAGTCTCTTCTCCCTTCCCTGCTTTATCAGTGCTTACCTCACTTTGTAGCAGACTGAAAAGGAGTTAGATCCTAATCTTAGTCAAGTGTTACGTTGCAGTTGTGGTTTTTTTTGTTGTTGTCATATGGTTTTCTTAAATTATTTTTTTTTTTGCTTCTTTTGTAGTCTTATTAATCATTCTCTTCTCTATTGCATTTTGTCACCACTTTGTTTTTAGTAGCATTATTTTTGTCTCTTTGGTTCACAACTGACACCTGTTTGACTACCTTTTCATTTCAAGATAATCCATTCATTCTGGGAACGGGCACGTAAACCCAAGGAGAAACACTTATTTTTTCTAACTTTGGTCCTTAGCTACATGTCACAAGGAATTAGTTCGGATCAGTCTTGCTGTGTTCATGGAACAAATTCTACAGCTGATGTCTCCAGATGGAGGCAGTGAACATCTTTCTCAGTCCTCTTTTGTCATGCAGGACTTTCCCTATGCATATTAAACAATAACAGTTATAAATTTCAGGAATTATTTCTGCTTAATAATAAAGACTAATAAAAAGGACTCCAAGAAGGAAATCCAGTTAAACAAATGACTGGTGTTTAGTATAATTTAATACGCATAAATTCATAAAAATTACATACATAATTGGTTAGTCGCTTTAAATTTAATGACTGGTAAAACTATTGGTTAAACTTCTATGCATCTCAGTACTCCTCTGAAGTCTGAAACAGCTCACTTAAATAAACTGAACTCTGAAACAACTCACTCAATAAATAAAGCCTTCCATTTTTACTCCTTGTTGAGAGCCATTCTTTACCTGACTTGTTACGCTTCTCAGCATTTAAAGTTTTGCTCAAGCTGACGACACTGAAGTGTGGTGTTCTAAGAACTTTCACAATTCATTGCAGAAACATAAAATAACGTAATAACATTAGTCTAACTTTTCATTAAAAATCTGTGCAATAAAACTTGTTAACTCATTGTTCCAAAAGAGACCCTACTTGTACATAACTTTAAAAATTAGTGTGTGGCAGGGTCATCGAGTGCTGGACCTAAAGGCTGCTTTTCCTATTGTAAACTGTAATTTCTAAATGAGTGCACTAGAGTACTGTTGTGGTGTTTTGTTGTTTGGTTTGGTTTGGTTTTTAAAGAAATAAATATAATACTGCTAAAGATATTTAGCTGCGAAGACTAGCAGTCTTCCACTGTCTGTACACTCAGTGAATCTTCCAAGAAACCTCAGAGATGACTTATGGTTTATTGGGGATTGCTGATTACTCTGCATGCAGTGTTACCAAATGAACATAGACGAGAGAAAACATTCAGTCAGTCTGTTTTGAAGAGTGTTTTTATATTTTCAGTAAAATATTTGAGGCTGTGTGAACACAGTAGATCAATTCTCTTTTAATTTACCACTTGAAACTAGACTCATGAGGTGGAAAACTCAAATAATTCTTTATAATCAGTAGCTCCTTGGTAGACTTCTGCCATTTTGCTAACAACTCCATTTACAACAGTAGTGCATCTGAAATTACCTTTTATAAAGCCATCATCTTCAATTGTCTCCTTCATATGTTTTGTAACTCACTAATATAAACCCTGTGTCTGCAGTATACTCTGATTTAGAGTATTTTGTGGCTTCACTTAGTTTTGACACAGCTGCAGAGCCCTGTGTGGACAATATGGGTACATGACTACAGTGCGGGTCTAATAGATGGAGTAAAGTAGCCTGAAGATTTGAATGTCCCATTAGCCAACCAAATACTGCAGTCTGGTTTTGCAGATGATTGCCTAATGCTGTTTGTGTTTTCTTTCCTTCCTATTACCAGAGCATTTGTATACCTGAGCAATCTACTGTACCCAGTGCCTCTTATTCACAGAGTAGCTGTTGTTAGTGAGAAAGGAGAAGTACGAGGATTTCTGCGAGTAGCAGTGCAAGCTATAGCAGGTGAGATACTCCCAAGAGTTTTACATTGCAACTCTTTGGTACACTAGGAATAGCTGCAGCTTTAAAAAACAGGCAAACAAATCAAACCATTCTCAAACCTGAATAATTTTAGTGTTGCAAAGAACACTTGTTCTTTATTATTAACTTGCTTTTGAAATTTTTTCATTGGTGTGAATCATATGGACCAAGCATGAATAAATCTTGAATTAATGCTGCAGATCAGAAGCTTTTAAAGTGATGGTGTTGACCACTGAAGTTCATACCTGGCAGCTAATGCAACATTGCTTTTTAAGACAATGAAAGGGATAACTAGTGTCAGTAAGCCTAAAAACTAAAAATAAAGCAAAGGTTTTCTTTCTGGCACAAAGTATAAACAGTGAACAAGGGTATATGCAAGTTTGATAGTTGTGGTGACTTGCAGGAAAGTTACATGTACAAAGTGTTTGTTCTTCTCAAACTATCCTTTTAAATAATGCGCAGAAACGTGCTCCTCCATTGTCTGACTGAATAGCATGTGAAAAAGTTCCTGAACTGGTGGTTTTCAGCATAGTATGAACAGAAATCAGCAGCCATTTTTCCATTTCATTGTCTCACTAAAATGTATTGAGACTTAGAAGCTGCTTTAACATACTGTTTAATCAGCAAGAATTACCAACTTTTCAGAAGAGAAGGGTAGATAATATGAGGAGGATAACTGCTTCATCAGGTTTTAAACTGCCCTTGTATGCGTGCCAGAGCTTAACTGCAGTCTGCTAGTCAGCTGCTAATATTTTATATATTTTTATATAAATTTTATATATT
>NW_009600025.1:0-3056 GCF_000690535.1 Cariama cristata
TGGCGTGGTACCATCCTCACGGAGGTTGGGGTTATTTTCCCTCGTGTTTTCTTCCCCTCCTGCATCAGGAGGGCACCGGGTAATTTCCCAGCACAGCCGTACGCTGCGCCGTGGTCAGTGGCGACCGCAGAGAAAACCTTTAGTGCTGAGGAAGTTTTGGTCACTGCCCTTTTTAAAAATGGAATTTATCTAAAAGAGGAAGAGTGGATTGCTCAGCTTCTGTTTCCTCACTTACTAAACCTGAAAGGGACGAAATGGCCAAGTTTCAGTTTTGGTGGGACGATGTGGCAACGTCCCAAAGCCGCTCGGCGCAGTGACGGTTGGCCTGGATCAGCGGTGGTGCCTTCACCCGTCAAGAGAAAGGAAATCCGGCAACGGGAAGCAAAGCGGGGGCTGTGCTGGAGAATATCACGATGGCTGATGACCGTACGTGGTAATTTGAATTTGAACTGATGTTTTTGAAGCTCTGTGTGTATTTTAAGTAAAGGTGAAACCTTTGCTCCTGTCCCGTTGACCGTCACGAGTGTGGAAGTAGTCAGACTTTCATTTTGTTTTGTCGGTGAAGCTCCGCAGCGGTTTCAGTGAAATCGTTCAGCACCTTCCAGTTTTTTTTTTTTAGGACATGGTGCTCCCTCAAAGCAGAAGACCCTTTGTATTTAAATGACTTCGGCCGTCACACAGGTTTAATTAAAAGGGAGGCTTCTTTCAGCAGGTTTTTGTTTGGGGGTGTGTTCCTCATATTCCTGAGCATCTGTGGTGCATCACAGTGCGTGACCTCCTGTGGAAATGGTGTGGGGTGGGAGAGGAGAGGAGAGGATCGTTCGTGATCCCTATCACCCCCGGTAAGCTGCCGCGAGCGTTAAGCCCGGTTTTGGTGAGCCTGTCTGTGTTTTCCAGTGGCTTGTGTGGCACGGCTGTGTTTGTAGCTAAGCATCAGAGAAGGAAGGGGCTAGCTGCAGTGCTTAGCAGAGCCGGTGAGGGTATACATATTGGCAAATTTTTGTTTCTAACCTAAATTTGTTATATAAAATGCGTGACCGACTTGGGATTCCAATGGGCCTGCCTTCCCAAGGGAACTTGCACATCCAGGTTGTGCTCCAGCTTTCCTTTCCATCCGTGGTACGAGCGCGCCTGGGCGCTCCAGAAGTTCTGCTGCTGCTGGCGCAGGGAGGTGCCGCTGGCCCCGCGTTGAGGTCTACGTTCTCCTTGCGGAACCCATCCCGCTGGATGGGATGGCGACAGCGATGTCCTGCTCCGTCTCCCTGCACTTTCAAGTTGTGCAGCCTCGTGCCCTTGGTCTCTGTGCCGTACCTGGTCTGCCCGCGCGTGAGAACCAAACACCCATTGGCAACACCCCGCTGTCAGCGCTGTGTGCCGAACAGGGGGTCTCGGTGAAGAGCACACGCGTGGCTCACCGAGGGCAGAGTCCAGTGATGGTCCCCGCTGTGAAGCGCTTTTTCCTCTTGAGTGATGGGGGGGGATGCAGAAACCTGCAGCCAAGCAGCCGAAACGCCTCCCTGGGAGATGGGACTTGTGCCTTGCTTTGCCCACCACGTTTCCAACCAACCTCCACCGCCCAAGAGCTTGCCGGGCCGTGCTGCGGGATGGCTGGTGCGAGGACACCTCCACCCTCTCCCTTGAAACTTTCTTGCCGCGTTAACGAGCAGATGGCAGGAGAAACACTAGAATTAATGCAGAGAGAAAAGCTTCCTTCGGGGTCACGGGGGAGCCTTCAACTCCTTGTTGTGGGGCGCTGGGAAGGAATGTGGGTACAGCATTGTGAAAGGGGGTCAGGCTCGATGGTTCCTCCTCGCCTTGTGCCGAGGTCTTTCCTTGAGCAAGAGCGGTGGCGGTGACACCTCCAGCGGGCACCGCGCAGTCTGGTCGCCAGCGTGCTCTTCCAGACAGGGGTTTGAGGTCCTCCGGGCTGGCGAGGGAACTAAACCCCGGGTTCACAGGTCTGGGTGGCTGCTCCTAGCACTGGGCTGCTCCGTAGAGATAATGCCCTTTTTCTCTTGGCTGTCTTATTCTGTTTGGTTTTTTTTGTTTTTTAATAAACTGCTCTGCTGTTTTAGCCTAGAATGGCGTGTCGGGCGACATCTGCCAATTATCTTGATGCTTCAGAGATGGGATTTATTTATTTTATTTTTTTTTGGAGACATCCCTTTCTCAGCTGCTTGTGAATTAAACTATTTTTCACATTGTGAATTGCAGGCTGTAGCAGAGCGTGGCGTGAGCAGCGACGTGTCCTTGCGTAGATGAGGAAGCGGAAGGCGGGGATGTGCTTTCCTGGGCTGGAGGCAGGTCTGCCTGCTGCAAATTGTGGCTTTCCCCACCCGTCGGAGGGAGAAGGCTGCAGCTTGGCTGTGTGGGGTTCCTTAGATAAAAGGGCTCTTTCCTTTTGCTCCCGTCTGTCGTCACCGAGACAAACGTGCTCTTCGCGTTGCCTGCTTTAAATTGCATCTGTCTAATGCAGGTACAAAATCTGCGTGCTAAAATGCACTTTTTAAAAAAGATCAAGGATAATGAGATTCATCTCCAGTTAGAAATCCCTTGGAACAATTAAAGCTCAGCCTGTCAAGTCCTAAGCACCAAAGGCTTTTGAAGAATGTAAACCTTAAATAAAACCAACCTTGCTTTCAGCGTTAGAAGCCCCTTCGTTTAGGTGACGAAATCCCCTAATGACAAAGTACTGAAAGCAGCGTAGGAGCTGCCAAAAACAACAGCTGCAAAAGCGCTGATTTTTATGAGAACAGATTAAATCTCTGGCGTGTCCCAGGGCTGTACCCCCCCCAAGAGGGACCCCAAAGCCCCGGTGTGCCCAAGGTTGGTGGGCAGGCGTGGGGCCAGAGCTTCCTTAAGAGGCGGTGGTGTGGGGTGACGAGCCGCTTACAATTGCGAGGCAGGCAGCACATGACATAAGATGCTCCAGATCTGCCTCCTGGGCGCTAGTTTAAAAATAAAGGATATTACACATCGACCTCGGCGCTGGTCCGGAGCAGCTGCGGGAAGAGAGGCTGCACAAAGGCGATGCGTTGTAAGGCTGGACCCGGAGC
>NW_009600025.1:3087-15872 GCF_000690535.1 Cariama cristata
TGTGGGGTTGGGGGGGGGGGGCAGTTGGGGAGGTGGTGTTTGAGAGCCGAGTGGGAATGTTTTGGGCAAAGGGAGTGTAAAATTTAAATTGTTAGGCTCGTGGTGCTCTTTCCAAGCTATAATTGTCGTGCTCGTGTTTGGGTGCGGGAGTGGATGTGTCACCTACTGCTGATCAGGTTTTTGGAATGAACCGAGCGTGGTGCAGAGTGCGCTGCATCTGCTGTTAGAATTTACTGTATTTCATGCAAATACACCAGTCTCGAGTCATGCCTGCTTTGGGATTGCCTTGGCCGGACAGCTACATCAATGGAAGTTGATTTTACTGTAGAGTTTGGTTGTGTTTTAACTTTTAAAACCTGCTTTTTACAGGGACAATGCTGTGTGAGTCAGATGCACGTATGGCACTTGCGGAACCAGTCCCCGCAGCTTATTTTAATTCAGATCCTCAAAGGAACTGTGAGGTGTCACTGGATGATGTACTGCTCAACTCTTCAACTAGGTTTGTCTAATTTAAGATTTTTTTTTTTCTCTGTGTACATAGGATATAGTTTGTGTTCTATCATACTTGCTTAGATTAATTAAGATTTTTTTTTTGGAAGAAATTTCCAACACTTGTTACTACTTCCAAAAGCTGAATCTACAATCTCACCCTCTCAAAAGAAGAGGAACAAAATTAAAATTGCTGTCCATAGCTACCACACAGAGTATGGAGCCTGAAGCAGTGTGCGTTTAATATAAAGTACAGGAATGGCAGAATATTCTGCATAGTCAGAATATTAGTTTAGATGTGGTACTTCAAGACATGGTTTAGTAGACATGGTGGCATCAGGTATACAGTTGGACTTGATGATCTTTGAGGTCTCTTCCAACCATAACGATTCTATGATTCTAAAGATCACCTTTTGTAAAGGAACTTTGCGTAATCATTAATTCGATGTAATTGGGAAGGCACTGATCAAATCGTTAGAATACCTAGCAAGTACGATGCTGTTCGTGAAGTGTTGCTGTACTGTAAGCAGAGGCGTGCCTCTGTAGGCGATAGCTTGTGTGCAGTACCGGTTTTTATCAAACCCCTGTTAGTCTCTCTGTAAGTCTAAGCAGCCTCTTACTAAAGAGCAGATTAGTATTTAAGGGTCCATATCACAGCACAGTGGAATGCGATATAGCTGACAAAACTCTTTACCTAATTTTTTTCAGGCTGCATTTGAATTACATGGAGTAAGGGGGAGAAAAAGATGACTTGATTCACTGTAATGGAAAGAGCTGGGGCTTTTTTTGCTGCTATTACTGGGTCATTTGCATGCTTTGATCATAAAAGCTGGTGGAGAAATAGTGCAGGACTGTTGCAACTGAGGATTAATTTGTGCTGAAAAATGTTCTCAATAATCGGAAGGAAATGCGTAGTAGGGAACATCTCGTAATCCCTTTGGGGGAAATAAAGAAAAATTATTTACTTCCTTCTGGTTTCTGGCTTGGAGATTAGTTAGGAGAAGCAGTTCTGCTTTTGGACAGGTCATGGGAGTAGCCACGTGAAATCTTCTCTGCGCCTTAAACCTTATCATATGCCCAAAGCAGGAGTAGTTGACTGTCCCCTAGAAATTCAGAGAAAATGTAAAACAGAGGGAGGCGATTTACCCCTTACACCAAAATTCGCACAGTGCCTTGTGCTGACTCGTCTTCTCTTTGCTCTAGTGGAAAGGGAAGAAAATGTGGGGCTCGGTGGGAGCCCTGCCTGGATTAGGCTGAGGAGTTTGCCTGGGACCGGAGGAGCTCCTGCCTGTGTGCAGGTGTGGTCTGACCGTGAGAGGCAGAGACGTTGGGGCTGCTTTTTGCCCCAGAGCTGCCCCTGCTGGGGGTGGGGGCTGTTGTGATGTCTGCCTTCTAGAAGACCCCGGAGTTGGTGCTGGAGACAAGCGTGGCACCAAACATTGCCATGGGGAAGAGGGAACACCTAGCACTGGCGTGAGGGAACACCTAGCACTGGCGTGAAGAAACAAAGACCTTCATGATGGCTTGGAGCGAAGGGCCCTGGGAGGGCTGCTTGGCAAGGCAAGATAGAAGTTTTAGTTCTCTGGAATATAACATTGGGTTGACTAAAACTTGGACCTTAGCGCTGTGCCAATGATCTACGTGTAATATTGCCCAGGGCAGGGGAACCAGGGTCATCTGCCGGTGGGTTGGAGGGTGGGATGTCCTTCTAGGGAGCAGAGCACAGGCACTCGAGTACCAAATCTCACAGGGTCTGGCTTGCAATTCACCGTCCGAAGTGGGACATGCGACTTGGTTATTCTTTATCCTCATCACTTACGGCTGTGAGAAGGTCTGTCCGGGAAAGGGCCGGAGGAAGAACACTGTTCCACAACCGCGGGCAGGTGGTGTTTTGCCAGATCTTGCAAGGTTGAAAGTAAAAGGGGCAACTTTCAGCTGGCACTGCAGGGCAGGTTCCTGGTGAGGAGCGTGGCTGAAGTAGACGGGGGACGTGCCTGTTTCCATTTCTTCACAAACATCTGGTGGGAGCCTGATGCACTAACTTGACTGGGAACACCTAAGAACAAGATTCCCTGTTAAATCCGTTTCCTGCTCGTCAGCTGGCCTGGCTTCTGCAGGGAATCTCCATGGGTTTCTGCACAGGGTGACAAGCCGGGGGGATCGCTGCACCCTCCCCTTCGTTAGCCTCGCACGTTGCGGACAGCAGATAGGCGCCAGATCCGTGTGCCCCTTCCTGCCACCCTCCTCCTCCTCGCTCTAGACTCTTTGTTTCAGGCACCTAGAGCAGACCTCTGGTATTAAATTAGTGCTGTTTTCTGGATGCCGTGTGTGTGGATTCTTCTGCAGCTTATCTGAAATGATAGCTACGATTAGGACAACATACACGTGCTTAAAAGCAGCGCAGGCAAAGCTTGCGCACTCTTTGAGAGGGACCTGTTTTGTTGCCATAGCCATGCAGGCTAATAAAATTAATAAAGCCACCTGCAGAACATCAGGAACCACTCTGACATCCAAGGACTAATATAATTAAGTGATGGAGAAAGCATGCCTGAGGCATTCTTCAGCCGGTGTGCTAAAGCTTATCCAGGACTAATTGCTTTTGCCTTGCAGAACCGTTGAGGTCCACAGCGTTGAGGCAGTTGAAGATACTATGACGGAGGGATGTCAGACAGACACGCTTGGTTTCAAAGGTAGGTGGAAAGAATTTTTAGTTACCATGGCATGCATAAAATTATTACTGAAATGAGAGAGGAGTTTATCAAACCATAACAATGGAAGAAGAAACTTAAATTGCAGGATGGTCTGTCCAGAAGCTTCTTGAACTTTGGCTCTAAAGCACGGATGTGCTTCAAGGAGTAAGATAGGTAGTGTTGCTGCCTAATGCTTATCTACCAGGTAATAGTGTACTGCTTTCAGTCCTCCTTCAGCCAAAAAAAAAAAGCAGAAAAAAAAAGCACAGTGTATATGATTTTTGCAGAAAGCTGCCACCATACCAGTACAAGAGCTTTAGGGCAGCAAAGCAGGTTAGAAGGGGATGTAAATAGGAAATGTTTAACAAAATTTTGAAAGTGCTTTAGAGTTTTCATCTGCTAGTCCTGGTCTAAAATACTGGGAGTCGTATGGCAAACTTGCCAAGAATAAAAGATCAAAAAAGGGGTGTGGGAGTGGGTAGAACAGCATTTGCTTTCATATGTTTGATACTTGTATTTATATTTCTTTTATGGCAGCAAGTCATTTCTAAATATAAGATGCTGAACGTTTTTCTTTCAAACCAGACTCTTCACCTCCTGCCTCCAGCGTGTGGACAACACGACGAGATGGAGAGGTCAGACTGAGGATGGATGAACAGGGCATAGGCGGCGAGGCACCAAAGACCGTTCCTCAGCTATTCAAGGAAGCTGCTAGTAAATATGGTGATTTTTATGCCCTTGCATCCAAAAAGGGTGGCCAGTGGATAAAACTAACGTATAAGATGTACTATGATGAGTGCTGGAAAGCGGCAAAAAGCTTTCTGAAGGTAAGCTTTTGATGAATTCTGCTCCTCCTTCACATTCAATCAAGTTAACTGTTGTAATGGCTGTGGCCAACTATATCTTAAACCTGCAAATTCTGAGTGAGTCTTAAAGTGACAGGGAAATACCTGGATGTGCCGTGACCAGCTTGGTAATTACCGCAGTGGTTTTGTTGGAATTTCTTCCAAGTTGTTCCCACATGCAACTAACAAAAAGTGTGTAAGGAAACACTTAGAGAGGTGTTTGAGGTCTATGTCAAACCTGGACAACATCTCTCATGAGGCATGTAAATTTGAATCTTTCTAAGAAAAAACTTGAAGGAATGTTTATGAACCAGACTTAAATGTCCAAACTGGCTGAGCCTTTTGCCTGGACTGTTGGGAATTAAGACACTCGGAAAGAGAAACCAACATTACATGTGCTTACTGTTATCCTTATGAAGTCTTATTTCTCGAAGTGAAGGCCACTCTCTCTTTACTCCTGTGGTGGGATCTTCCAGCCTACCTACATCCACTCGGGGACAAAACCAGAGAATGGCTGAAGGAGATTTAAAGACTGGGACTTCAGCAGCCGGAATTTCATAGCAAAGTGCCTCTGACTGTCACTGGAGCTCGTGCCCTTGTCATTATTGATGTCTGACACATCTAATCTGTACTAAATGTCTCAGTAGGTGTTGCCTAACTTAACCTCTCACCTTCTCATTCCCAGCCCAAAGGGAACTGATAACGGCCTGGATTGTGGTTTTACAATACCGTTAGCGTCGGTGAGCTGGTCACACCGAGTGCAGACCTAAGCAAATCCTTTTTTTTTTTTTTTTTTTTCCCTGCTTAATGATAAAGTGGGACAGTGCCTGATGTGGAACTTTACTGGTTCCATATTAGGTCTTGGGAAGTTTTTCAATGTGAATTACTGTATATAATAGCATGAACTTTTCCCTTGACATCGTGCTTGCAGCAGAGATCTGTAAATTAACTCTAAGTATTCTTCAAAGGAAAAACAAGATTGCTGTAATCTCATCTCTTGTTTATAGCTGGGAGTAGAGCGTTTCAGTGGAGTGTGCATCTTGGGATTTAATTCTGCAGAGTGGTTTATTGCTGACATTGGAGCTATCCTTGCAGGGTAAGAATGAGTGCTGCCTCTTGACATGCATTTTCCTTTAGGATTCAGATAGTAATTTCAGTATTCATATGAGAAGCAGTTTTTGATTTAAAAAAAAAAAAGGCAACAAAACCAACCACAAAAAACCAGAACAAACCCAACTGCTTATATTTGAATTTAATGAAGATAACTAGAACCTAAACTCTCTCTTTACTTCATTATGAATTGAGGAGACAAAAATTAACGTTTTTTTTTTAGCCAGGTGCTTATCTCTAAATAAGATGAAGAGTAGGTTAATCCAAAAGCATACTTACCTACACTGTTAGTAAAAATGTGATGGGAAATGCCAGAGAATCACAGCACTGGACTTTGATAGCCTCCTTCCACCTGAGACATTTTGGTCCCTTACACCATTCTGACATTTCCCATGCCTTAGAACAGAGCCTTTGCTCTTGAAATTAAGCCCTCCACCACTTCTTGTTTTATGGGATATTCTTCCTGAAGTTGTTCTTCTGTTAAAGTTTGAAATGGTCTGAATTTTGCCAGCCACTCTGCTTGTCCTCTAATTTTGTATTTTGCTTTTCTCTTTTTTTTTCCTTTTCTTTTGTAGTGGAATTGCGGTTGGTATCTACACTACAAACTCCCCTGAAGCCTGTCATTACGTAGCAGAGAACTGTAGTGCTAACGTGCTGGTTGTGGAAAACCATAAACAGCTGCAGAAAATCTTAGAAGTAAATACACTTTCTATATGGCTGGAGGCTACAGCATCCTATTGACAGATGTGGGAGGGTAAATCCCGTGGGAGGGTAATACCTGAGGGAAACGCTGGATCTGAAAGCAGAGGTGAACTGATCCAGCACTTGGTGTGCTCCCCGTTCAAGACAGATGAGTAGTCACTAGTGCTAAACCTTACCAAAGGTTAAATGGTGGTTCCACAGCTTAGCAAAGCCTCGAGCTTAAAATATGAGAAGCCAAAATGAACAACTGAGCATCCCCTAGGTTGTCTGGCAACATCCCCGTCCAAATGATTACTGTCTCTAGTGAGGCTTCCCCGTTCTCTTTCAATAACAGAGATGAGATTCTCTTACCTTTACTTAAAATGGCAAGTAGCAGTAGCATGTTAAGTGGTGGGTTACTTCAGCTTGAAAGGGACAAGCAAGGTTTGCTCCTTCTCATGAATCTCCCTTCTTAACACAGATTCAGCATAAACTACCTCATCTGAAAGCTATTATCCAGTATGGGGAAGAGCTAAAAGAGAAGAGACCAAATCTGTACTCTGTAAGTACTGAGCATCTTAATGCCTTGTAAATACTGGCTGTGTTTAGCTGATGGCTTGCAAGCAACCATCACCTGCCACGGGACTGTCACCACGTGAGCTTGTGTTGGTTTTAGTGAGAGATTGCTTGCCTCGCTGGAGCAGTAGATGTCTGCTGCTGTTCAAACGCGATAATCCGTGTTGTAAAGGAGGGTGTTAGTGTACTGACCTCTGTGAGGCAGCCTCGCGTCCCAAAGTCACTCCAGTTGGGCACTCCCAGTGAGTACCAGGGTTGCTACAAAGGTAGTAAAGCCTCCTCAGGGTGGATCTGTCTCCTCTTCTGCTTCTCGCTATGCCTCTTGTGGCAGCCAGAAAACACTGTGGGGCTGACAGTGCATATTTACAACCTCTTCCAGATTCTGCCAGAGGTTTGGACGTAGGAAACAGTTCCCTTCATGTGTAGCAAAGGGTTTAATTTCACATGTGAATGATGGCCTACAAAGTGATCGAGCTCTTCTCTTCTACATACAGTGGAGTGAGTTCATGGACCTTGGCAAAGATATTCCGGATACTCAGCTCCGTGAAATCATTGAGTCGCAGAAGCCTAACCAGTGCTGTACACTAATATATACCTCGGGGACAACGGGACAGCCAAAGGGTGTAATGCTCAGTCATGACAACGTAAGTGTCTTTTCGTATGGCTGCCCGTTCCAACAGCTGTGTCCTTTGGTGGGTGCTGAGGGAGGGCAGAGATCAGCTGAAAAACATGCCTGATGTTAAGATCGCAGGACGTCATAGACTTATTTTGTGAGCTGCGAATTCTGTGTTGTGCCCGCTTGCGAGAGCTGTCACTTAACGCTGATGTGGGTTGCTGTTACAGCTGACGTGGACGGCATTGGCGGCAGGGCGTTTCATAATGCTGACGGATGCTAGAGAAAAGCAGGAACTGGTGGTCAGCTATCTGCCCCTCAGTCACATTGCTGCACAGATGTCAGATATTTGGTTGGCGATGACATTCGGTGTACAAGTTTTCTTTGCTCAGCCAGATGCGTTAAAGGTAAATACATAAGACAATAAAAACCCTACACCCATCCACCTGCATGTAGCTGGGGTGGGTGCTTTAAGACAAACATGGCTGACTTATCTCGTGATTCGGAAAGCTATGCTAACTCGGTTTATTTGCAAAGTGACCAATTGCTCCAGTTTAAGGGTCTGTTGGTTTGACAAATATAGCCACTCTGACCTTTGCCTTTTGACTCTGTATTGCAAGCGAGGATAAGCTGACCAAGCACTTCAGGAGCTTCTTGGTGTCTCACCTGACACCGGTTCTCTGCTCCGACAGCTTGGCTTTGTATTTGCTTTGTCCACATTACAAAACACCACCACCACCACCATTAAATCTGTGTCCTGAGAAGGGAACGATTCATCTCTTGGCGCTGCATCAGTGTTGGCACTGAAAGCATTGACCCTTGCTCTCTTAAAACCGCTGTGGCATCTGAATGCCCCTGGGGTTCCTTTCTCTGGTGGCAGTGCAGCTGAAAAGGGGCAATTCCTCAAAATTGGTGGCGGAGTCCTAAGCTTCAGCTAGAGAAGCTGACCTGAAGTCTGGAGTGAAGCACTTTTGAAAGCTGTATTAAATTCTGCTTTGCTCAGGGCACCTTGGTAGACACCCTGCGGGAAGTGAGGCCAACTGCTTTTTTGGGAGTTCCTCGTGTCTGGGAAAAAATGGAAGAAAAAATGAAATCCGTAGGTGCAAAATCATCAGCACTGAGAAGAAAAGTGGCATCGTGGGCCAAGGGAGTCGGGCTGCAGACAAACCTGAAGCGGATGAATGGGTAATTATGAACTGCACTTAGGGAATGTTACGAACATTAGGAGAACTTTCCTGTCGGATCAGGAATTATGTCCCACGTAACAGGCCAGACTTAGGGAGAGTAAAAGCCAAATGTAGCGCTTGGACACAAGGGTAAGCAGCAAGGGCTGGAGGGGGAAAATAATTTTTTTACTGAATAAACTAAAGTAGGATGAAGATGAAAGGAGGAAGGAGGAGCAGCTGTACTTGGTGACTGAGATCTTGCAACCGTTTTTCTCCTACAGGTATTCTGAAGTCCCGGTGAACTTCCGCTTAGCCCGGCACTTGGTGTACAAGAAAGTGCGAAAGGCCATCGGGCTGGACCGGTGCATGAGGTGCTACACGGGGGCTGCTCCCATTACCAGAGAGACGCTGGAATTTTTTTTAAGTCTGAACATTCCTGTGTTGGAGCTGTACGGCATGAGCGAGAGCTGTGGGCCTCACACAATCTCTCTACCTCACGCGTTCAAACTTACCAGGTAAACACCTTTCTGTGAGTGGAATGCTGCTGGTGCGGAGGAAGAGTTGCTTTAAGGTTTCTCCTGCATCTGGCATCTCCGTCTCGCCTGATGCAGCTCATCCCCGGAATCTTGCTGCCAGTAAAAAGTGGCTAAGGAGACCCCTCCCTTTGCCCCACATTTCAGAATCAAGCAACCCCCGAATCTTGCCTGCCAGTAAAAAGTGGCTAGGGAGCCAGCTCCTTTGGCCACATCTTGCAGATGAAGAGATCTGCCGAGGGCAACAGCAGGGTTACTTCACTTTAACTTGGCCTGGATTCCCTAGGAACTGGGGAGGAAGCAAGGGACTGATGGGAGGAAGGAAGAATTAGTAACTCTAGCCTACAGTTCACTTTAATGTCAAATGAATAAACGCAGTAAGACTCCGCTCTTGCTTTGAATGGCTTGTTCAGTCCCCATGGGTCCAGGCTGCAGAGTAAATACCACCATCTGTAAAAGTTTGCTGCCAGGGACATAAATCTTCTCACTCCAAGCTCAGGTGTTTGAGAACAATGAGTGGAAAACACCAGGTGTGTGAGCACTGATCTCTCTGCAATAACAACTTTTTCTGTAGTTCCCCTTACATAAGGAGATGCCTTTTAAGTTTACAAGTTCCTTGCTGAAGCAGTTGTAATAAAGCTGCCTGGCTTTGTTCAGACACTTTAGCTTGAGAGGCTACTGCTATAATCTCACTCTGTTGCTCAGCTATTGAATTTAAAAAAAAAAAAAAAAATAAAAATGCCATGGGTTTGTGTTCTCTTTAAGCTGTGGGAAGGAAGTCACAGGCTGCCGGACACTGATCGATAAGCCAGATAGAGATGGCAATGGGGAGATCTGCTTCTCGGGAAGGCACGTTTTCATGGGCTATTTGAACATGGAAGAAAAAACCAAAGAGGCAATTGATGAAGATGGCTGGCTGCATTCGGGTGACCTTGGCAAGCATGATAAAGACGGATTCCTCTACATCACTGGCAGAATCAAAGGTAAAGCATCCCTGAACTTTGTTGTCTTGAGGTTATGCTTTACTATGACATGATGTGTTCAGACCCTGCTAGTTGCGTGGTGGTGGCTTGCACAGAAGAATATTTAAATACTTCTGTTTCTGAAGTTTTTAATATGAATATGGCTGCAGTGTGTCCTGAGCATGTGACGTGGTGTGTCACGATGGGAGGAGAGGGATGGCCTCCAAAACCAGTGTGTGTTTGCAGAGTAAGGAAGAAATCCTCCGATTTCCAAAGCAGTAGTTAATGCTTTGTTGGCTTCTTTTATGGTGCTGCGTGTACTCCTGGCTCCCTCCAGTTTCAGCTAGCTTTCCTAGTTAACCTCTAAGAGAAAACAACAGCTTAACGCTTCTGTGGAAATGGCTTGCAGCAGCACAGTTCTTGGGACACCACTTCGGTCAATCCCAAACACATCCAATTTCACGCAAGACTTCAGCCATCAAAAAGAGAGAAATGGTGATGCAAAGGGGCTGCTTTAAGAATGAAAAGACAGCCACAAAAGTCAGGCTCTGCTCTGCATCACACTGTGTAACTTTAAAAACTCTGCTCTGCCTCAGCAAATTCTTCAGTTTCTGAACAACTCGGGTACCAACTGACACGCCTTAGAGTCTGAGGTGCCTGTGGCAGGGTGCCGAGGTGCTCGTATGTCACAGCCCGTGTCCCCAGACCGCAGACATCTCTGGAGCGGTAAAGCAGCTTTTGCGATGCTGTTTGTGTGCAACCTTGGTCTCGCCTCTCGTAGCCTGGCTGGAGTCCTTCTGGTTTGCTGCCTTCTCCAGATGTTGGGACACAGACTCATGACTTGATCTGGTAGACACAAAGGAGCTATCAAGTTATTTCAGATTGTGAAGGAAGGGGGAAAATCTCTAAGCATTAACCAAGACTTGACTGTTTTCCAGAGCTCATCATCACTGCAGGAGGCGAGAACGTTCCTCCCGTTCCAATCGAGGATGCCGTAAAAGATGCTGTTCCCATCATCAGCAATGCAATGTTGGTTGGAGACAAAGCAAAATTCCTTGCTATGCTTCTAACGCTAAAGGTAATGGAAAACAGGATGGGAATCCATCTGTGTTGCTGAATGCGTTTAATTCCAGCGAGGAAGATAATTGTTACACATTTTTACAATGTCTTGTAGAGACAGGAGGCATCGTGGCGTGTGACTGGCTGTAGCCGAGTTGCAAACGGCAGTTGTACCGACAGAAAAATGAGCACTGCCGCTTGATCAGACAATGGGGATGTTCTGTTGTTCAGGGCAACTCTTTCTTTCTGTACCACAGAGGGCAGAAAGAAACAGAAGGAAAAGACCTAAAAGTGAGACTGAAAACAGAAACCCTTCTGCTTTTCTTACCCATCCTTAGTATCCCCTGGAGCAGTCTGGACTGTAACAAGCTGTCAGTGATTTCTTCTTGTGATGCTGGCTTTAAACTCCACAGTGACGCATCTGTGGTGGCAGCGCTGACTTCTGTCTGGCGACCTTGCAGGCTGGAGGGTTTTTTTGGGACAGTGGTAACTGCTCGTTAGCAAGAGTGCCTGCCGACCGCCTCACCCTTGTGCCAGAGACACCGAGCGAGGCCCTGGAGGTGGTGGTGTGCTCATCTCGGTCGGGTGCCACACGCTCTGACTTCCAACAGGCCGTGCTGTTGTGGGATGTAGGGAAGTAAACTGTGGTCTGGGGAAAAAAAAGTGATCAACTTGGGGTAGCACAGGAGGAATTTGGAAGATGAGCCCTGTACCCAGCTTGCTCCTTGGTATTGACAGGGCTGTTGAGCAGGCAGAGATCTGAAGGGGTTTCATCTGCATTTTTGCCTCGAGGAGGCTTCATTTGAAGCAGTGGTTTCCACCAGGGGTATGAAAGTTGCAGGGGTTGATTAACTGGACAGCTGGCACGGGGCTGGGGTAAGACTCGTTAGTACGAAGGGAAGGGAATGTTCAGCAATATCAGGTTACCTGTTCTGACTTGCCTCGCAGTGCAATGTAGATGTAGAAACTGGCGAGCCAGGAGATGATCTCACTCCAGAAGCTATTGAATATTGTCAAAAACTGGGCAGCAAGGCTACAAAAATCTCCGAAATCATCAGCAGCAAAGACAAGGCTATCTACGCGGCTATCCAGAAGGGAATTTCAGCGGTCAACGAGGGAGCTGTCTCAAATGCCCAGAAAGTCCAGAAGTGGGTTCTTCTGGAGAAGGACTTTTCTCTCTTTGGTGGAGAGCTTGGTGAGTGGTGGATGAGGCATTTGGGGTTACCCTCTGACCCCTTCCTTGGCTGTTGAACAGCTGACACAACTGGGACCCCCAATCCACAGAGCTACCCACGGCCTTTCCTTGCTGTGGCTTTTCCACCTCACCATTTTGGGGAGGGTGGGATGAATTCCCCCTTCAGCCCAGCAGACCCGAGCAGCGCTTACCCTTGGCTCTGCGTTGTCTCCTGTGGGACGGTTGCGCTGTTTCTGTTCGCAGGGGAAGGAAGGGAGATTTTGCGAATTGCAAAGAGAAATTTAGAAGTCCATGTCGGTTCACGTGTTCTGAATCTTCCTCTCGGCTTACTTCACTCGAATACTGATTCGTGTCTCAAAATGGTACCATCACCATTACAACCTTGTGCTGTATTTCTTTCCACAGGCCCAACAATGAAGCTGAAGCGATCAGTGGTGGCGCAGAAGTACGAAGACCAAATTGCTCAGTTTTACGTGGATGCGGCTACCCCTACTGCCCCAGAGACGGCTCTCCGGCAGTAGCGCGGAGGCTTTGTGCTGTGGACTGAAGCAAGCCTGGAGGACGATTCCCCTGCTGTCGAAATAAATGAGGCTCAGTCATCGCACAGCCCTTCCGAATCGCTTAACTGTACCTCTTTTTTTGGCCCTCGTACTGCAGTGTGGTGAGCGTGTTCATGCCTGGTGTTTTCCCGTCTCTGTGCTCTAATGCCGAGATATTCCCGAATATCTCCGCTTTGTATTTCTTGCCTTTCCATTTTTATAAGGGCAATACCATGTTTACCTTAAATCCGTATTACACGTTATGTTGTAACCAAAGTTTTCTTTTCCTGAGCTGAATGTAAAACAATCAGGAACTGCAATTTTCCT